>NW_027063105.1:99738-399738 GCF_032884065.1 Artemia franciscana
TCTGTGAAATTCGGCTAGTAGACTGTCAAAAGTTTTGAAGTATTCTTGCTTCATTTCATCCGCCAAAGTAGTAGTCCAATTTCTAGATTCGATGAAATTCTTTCCTAGCGTTAAAGTTGTCACAAATTGTTTCCGATGCTTGGTGATCTTTTGAATTCTTCAAGGTCATCCTTTCTGACCAACAGAGGAGGGTCTAGTCGCGGGTCCATTCACAGCAGGTACTTCAATTTCGAGTTCTGTTGCAAACTCTTTAGCCTTCTTGAAAAGCGATACAAATGAAGCATCTGAACGTAGGTCGGTGAGTTTGCTTCTTGTGGCCTGAATCAGGGTGCGCGATCGAGAAATAACCAAGTCGACGGCGACGGCATGGAGTTGCTGAGACAGCGATTTCGTCGCTCGGGTAATTGCTTCTATGTAGTGGAATTGGAAGATAACAAGGAACGATTCCATCATGATAGGCCAGGAACTGACCTGTTTTAGTCTATCAACTTAGAGGAATTACTGCAAATATTCAGAATTTATAATATTAATATAATCATCTATGAAACGGGAATTTGACAGAACTTGAGAATTAGATTATGTATCTAACCTGCTTTCAATGTTTACAATGGTTAATAGCAAATAGTGTTATTATTATGGCCGGCAAAGGACCCTTTTTGGTGGAAGCTTGGGCCCCCTGAAAAATCTGGGGTGGGCATTTGCCCACCCCTGCCCCCCCCCCAAATGGCGCCCCTGTATATGAAAGGGACTTTTCCTCCTCACCGCCCCGGTCTTTACGCTAAAGTTTGACTCTTTCTCTTAACTCTATTTTTAAAACAGTAAGAAACTTTACCGTAAAGAGCGTGGCGTTGAGGAGGAAAAGCCCCTTTCATATACGGAGTAATTTCTGTTCGTCTTAAGTTTTAATGTTGCTCCTTACTTTCATTTAAAAAAACTTATTTTTTTTATTTAATTTCTGGACATTTTTGAATTAATGTATGTTTTGATCTTGGCTCTCCACACATAAATAATTAAAACGAAATTTGCATATTGATTAATTGCATTTAATCGTAACATTTTGAGAAAAAATGACCGTGGGAGGAGGCCTAGTTGCCCTCCAAGTTTTTGATTACTTAAAAAAGCAACTAGAACTTTTAATTTCCTTTAGAATGAGCCCTCTCGCGACATTCTAGGACCATTCAGTCGATAAGATCACCCCTGGGAAAAAAAAACCAACAAAACAAACAAATAAACACGCATCCGTGATCTGTCTTCTGGCAAAAAATGCGAAATTCCACATTTTTGTAGATAGGAGCTTTAATAGGGTTCTCTGATACGCTGAATCTGATGGTGTGATTTTCGTTAAGATTCTCTGATTTTTCGGGGGTGTTTCCCCCTATTTTCTTAAATGAGGCAAATTTTATCAGGCTCGTAACTTTTGATGGGTATAACTGATCTTGATCAAACTTATATATTTAATTCAGCATTAAAATGCAATTCTTTTGATGTAACTATTGGTATCAAAATTCCATTTTTTAGAGTTTCGGTTACTATTGAGCCGGGTTGCTCCTTACTACAGGTCGTTACCACGAACTGTTTAAAAATAAATAAAAAATCGGCAATTGTAATGCATTCAGTCAATTAAGGCTTTTATTGCAAAGAGTGCAAATATCAAACTAGGTAAAATTATTTTATATTAAACATTAGTTCTTTTTTTTTCATTACTTCTTTCAAGTCATCTTAACAATTAGAATAATTTTAGCATACTTATCGGTTATATAATAGACACTCGAGAAGTGAAGCTCGATTAATGCTAATGAAATTAAACAAAATATGATAAATATATAATAGTTTAGAAACAAATTTGAAACTTGATTAGAAACAAATGAATATATAATAATTTAGAAGCAAATTTGGGCTATATAGTTGCAAATTAGGGGGGTGGGGGTAAAGTATAGCAAATATTAAATACGTAAACTAACCATTGCTGTGTTTAATATATGCTATGCGTTACTCCCACCCCCCTAATTTGAAAATATATATCCCAAACTTTTGATAAAGCTAATGAAATAAAACTAACCGGTTACTATCCCATCTGATCTTCGCCATCCAAATGATCTAAAGTATAAAGATGTTACTTGACCAGTTTCTTGTGTCGAAATTTTATAGTGTCTATTATATAACCGATAAATACAAACTGTAGTTATAGTTTCTGTCAAAATTTGAAGAACTAAGCACATTGTCCAGCATCCACATATCTCTTGACATCCAAAAATGACGAAATAGGCCTTACATATGTCATGCAGACCCATTTGGAGGGGGCAGGGGCACCTGAAAAAGCTGACGTAATTATCATGACTGAAGTGGGCGGAGGAATTATGTACCTGGGGGGGGGGCTTCCGACTTTGATTAAGATTTTACTTTGGTTTGGCTTTCTTTTCTTATTCTTGAGTCGAGAAGGGGGGGAGTTACATTTTACTTTCCAGTCGCAAAATGATTTTTGTTTCATCTATTTACCTGTTGTTCATGTTTGACAGGACCATTAATTTTGATTTTTGATTGCTTTTTTGTTTATTGATTGTTTGATAGCAGACAAAAACCGTTTCTGAGACCACACTGGCTAATCGTGACAAAATGAAAGAACCGTAAATATGAGAGACCGTAAAGAAGAGAGAGCGAGGATTAGTTTTCATACAGAAATCGCAACTATTTCTTTTAGCCTTTATTTTGTATTGTGTGTTGTGCTTTACTTATTAATTTAATTTTAATTTTCGAATTTGATGGTCGAGCCCGTATTTAGCATAGTCAAATATATGGCGACGGAAGAAAGAAACAGGTCGAAAACTATCAATTTTATTGACAATTGTAAATTAGAGACCTCTACTACAGGTTAAACTGAGCACGAAGAGAGCGAAGCTAGAAGTTCGGTCGTTGTTTCCTGACAAAAAACTTTTTCAAAAATTTTAGAAGGCAAATATATTTGCCTTCTGAATAGTTATTGCAGGGAATAGTTATTTTTAAGTCATGAAATATACCCATTGTTTACATATAATTTTTGATATTGGGCAGTATGCATACATTTTTTGTCTGGGGTGTTTTTCTTGGAGACAATTTTGTATGGGGGGGGGGTCGAACTTTTCAAATAAAAACCTGGAGGGGGGATCGGAGCCCCTTTTACTAAATTAAACGAATGTGACTGTGTAAACAGATTGGGGCAAGTCCAAAATATTAATCAATGAAATAATTTATCTTATTAGGAACCAAGATGACATGCTGGTGCCATCCACCCCTGCAGTGCACTCATACTTGGGTCTGAGAGTTGCTATCGGGCGTGCCTGGAACTCCATTCCTGTTGGGATTTGACGGTCCTGTGCCTTAGGCTCTTTCAAAAAACAGTTAAAGAAATTTTTATTAAAAAGAATTTGAAAGAATTAAATTAAATTAATTTTTTTTCAGATTTGGGTGGTCTGAGTGTTGGTTCCTCGATGTTTGTTTGGTTATTAATCTTTTTAAATTTTAAATCAGTATTACACACTTAGTTTCATCTTGAAATTACCACCAGCTGTTAAAGTTTTATACATTTTGTGACGCAGTTCTTAAGGTCCCAAAATGCATTAGATTTACGGTACACTAGACGGACCGGTTTTTATGGCACTTGATATCTACCAAGTGACATGTAGCGATCGCAAATTCTGTCGGTCGGTCTGTCTGTCCCGGTTTTGCTGGTTTAGGTACTTTCAGGTGAGCAAGGACGATGAAATTTGGCAGGCGTATCAGGAGCGAGATTAAATTAAAAATTGTCGTTTCCCCTATTCGACCATCTGGGGGGGGGGAGTGGGAGAACGGTTAAATGTGAAAAATTAGAAAAAAAGGTACTTTAAACTTACGGACTGGTGATCAGATCTTAATGAAATTTGATATTTAGAAGGATATCGTGTCTCAAAGCTCTTATTTCCAATCCCTATCGGATCCGGTGACATTGGGGGGAGTTGGGGGGGGGGACCTAAATCTCGGAAAACGCTTAGAGTGGAGGAATCGAGATAAAACTTGGTGGGAGAAATAAAAAGAAGTCTTAGATGCGTTTTCGACATAACCGTAACGAATCAGTTCTCCTCAGTGGAGTGGGGGGGGGGTGCTAATTCGGAAAAATTAGAAAACATGAAGTATTTTTAACTTACAAAGGAATGATCTAATCTTAATGAAATTTTGCATTTAGAAGGACCTCATAACCTCATATCTCTTGTTTTCAATTCTGATTGGATTCATTGTCTTTGGGGGGGGGGAGGAGGGAGTAAATTCGGAAAACAATTAGGTAGTTACAACTTACGAACGGGTGATAAGATCTCAATGAAATTTGATATTTAGAAGGATCTTGTGTTTTACAACTCTTATTTTAAATCCCTACCATATCAAGTGACATTGGGGGGAGTTGGAGGGGGAAACCGGAATTCTTGGAAAACGTGAAAATCGAGGTATCTCACGAATGGGTGATCAGATCTTAATGAAACCTGATATATGGAAGAGTCTTATGTCTCAGATACTCTATTTTCAATTCAAATTGGATCTGGGGACATAGAGGGATGGAGGGAGGAAACAGAAATCTCGGAAACCGGAAATCTTGGAAAACGCTTAGAGTGGAGAAATGGGGATGAAACGTGATGGGAAGAATAAGCACAAGCTATAGATATGTGATTGACATAGCTGGAACGGATTCGTTCTCTTTGGGGGAGGTAGGGGTTGATAGTTTGGAAAAATCAGAAAAATTGAGGTATTTTTAACTTAAGAACGAATGACCGGATCTTAATGAAATTTGATATTTAGAAACTCATGTCTTAGAGCTCTTAGTTCAAATCCAGGCCATATCTATTGACATTCGGGGAGTTGGAGGGGGAAACCGGAAATCCTGGAAAACGCTTAGAGTGGAGAGATCGGGATGAAACTTGATGGGTAGAATAAGCAAATATCGTAGATACGTGATTGACGTAACTCTAGTGGATCCACTCTCTTTGGAAGAGTTTGGGGGTGGGGTTCAGTGCTTTTGCGAGTTTGGCGCATCTGGACGTGCTAGGACGATGAAAATTGGTAAGTGTCTCAGGGGGTTGCACTAATTGACTTGATAAAGTCGTTTTCCCCGATTCGATTATCTGGCGGGCTAAAGGGAGAGGGAAAATTCGAAAAAATGAGGTATTTTTAACTTACGATTGGGTGATTGGATCATAATGAATTTTGATATTTAGAAGAACCTCCTGACCCAGAGCTCTTATTTTAAATCCCGACCGGCATTAAGCCTCTGATTTTGCTTTTAAATCAATCTACTGATTCTTAGAATTTTGCTAGAGTTCATATTACATGAGCTCTTGACTCTTCCAGCCTCGTCACAAGTGCCATATGAGCACTTACCTTATTTGAATATACCTGAGAGTACGTCACACGGTGGTCAAATTTTGACATATTAAGGAGATTATTAACTAATTGTAGCATAAAGAAGGGAATAAGCTGAATTTTCTTTAGGTAAGCACATATCTATGCTTATGCCAGAATTATAGAATCTAATTTAAGCCAAAAATAAGCAGTAATATAGAATAATTTACATTATATAGAGGGAAGTTAGGGACTTTCACCATACATTCTTAAGTCTGTAATCCATTCCTGAAAGTTCATTTTCCTAACCATTTTTCAAGATAGTGAAAAGTAGCTATATATAAACCGAGTAGTTATCTATAAACAAAATATTTATAAACAGAAAGTTTAATATCTATGGCTATAAATTTAAATAAAAATATTATGCAAACTTTCTTATCTAGTAACAACTTAAGATTTTCATCTCCAAATTTACAACATACATATTTAGAATTGCCATATAAGCTGATTCGTTGATTACGTGCCGTCGATATTTAGGTTCAATGACGGGGTCACTCAAAATAAGGCCATTTAAAGGGAAACTTCCTGGTTAGATTTTCAGTTTTATCAAATGCAACTCTTTTTCATTTCCCAAAACCCAATTTTAATTGTCGTCGTGATGTTGCGAGTTTCAAGCCTATGTTTCTTAGTATATAGCATGAAGACGTTTTAATTGTTCAGGTTTGTTATCTTCTTAAAGAAAACTTTCAGCTACACTGTTTGTAGATGCAACGTTAAGGACAAAAGATATTTCTACTTGAGAGATTTATAAACACTGTGTGCGAATTTTTTCTCGAAATTGGTTTTTTTTTCAACTACAGGAATATCCACAGATAATTGACTTTAGATAGGTAGTCTGCCGAATAAAACATCAACAAATAAAAATTACAGATTATTTTAATGCTATTTTTTGAACTCTGTGCTAAGTTCATTGTTCAACTCTGTGCTCTGTGCATTGATTTTTAATTAAACTCAAGTAGGTTAGGTTTAGATTTGTTATGTACCCCTATCTGGACTTTCATTGTTGGCAATTAGAACAAGAAGAAGAACAAAAAACGCAAGAAGAAAAGAAGAATTTTAAGAAGCACGAGGCAGGAGCATTGTTTGGACTTTGATGTTGCGTTATTTTGATAACTAGGTGGTTACCCTTTTTTTCAAGCAAAACAGGGTTACATAAATAAGTCTAAAAATGCTGCAAGTCTTCAGTGAAAATATTCTGCCTATTAACTTCAGAGAATATGAAAGATATGTGCCTTATCTAGAACACTAACCTCTTTTTGGGCTGGGTGCTTATCTAGCCTTTTTGTCTCACACCAAAACTAAAAATTGTTAAAGAGACTTGGGCTAAAGTCAAGGGCAAAATTATACTTAAGCTACTTTTGGCTATCTTGGAAAGGGGTTTAGTTAGGAAAATGAAACTTTCAGGGATGGGTCTACAGGCTAAAGTATGGGCCAATGTTCCTATTACCTGAACAATTGTTTAGGTTCATAAAACTATTGTTAATAGATGCATTTTGACTTTTTGAACATCTTTTCTCTCTTGCAAAACTATTGCAAACTCACCATTATGGAGTTATCCCAGTCCAAATATCCTGTATTTACACATATAGAATTGAAATCATTTACATTTTTATTGATTGGATATTTGAAATCATAAATCTGTAATAGTTTAGAAACAAATTTTGGCTATATATTTGCACATCAGGGGGGTGGGGGTAAAGCATAGCATATATTAAATATGTAAATTAATCATTGTTGTATTTAATATATGCTATGCTTTATCCCCCCCCCCTAATGTGCAAATATATAATAACTCCATAATGGTGAGTTTGTGGTAATTTTGCAAGAGAGAAAAGATGTTCAAAAAGTCAAAAACCCTAAACAATTGTCCAGGTAATAGGAACATTGACCAAAGTATGTCTCAGGAAGGTATTTTGAAGTACCTACCTCCACGCCTTTGTCCTTTTGAGGGTCCTGACCTTTGATGACCTATAATAAGTCTGTGTTATCAAAGTGAAATCTTGCAAAATGGATCTTTTTCTCAAATGATGTACAACAAAATTTTTTTCAGCTTCATAACTTTGATCAATCCCAATTCATGAGGTTTTAAATATATGCAAAGACATTTCCCAAATTTAGAAAAAAATAGTTGATATGGATTAAAATACTAGGCTAGCCTACTAGAGTATCAGGAATTGCATTTTCAGAACTAAAGCCAGAGAAAAAGAAACTGAAAATCTAAGAAAATTTTTTGTCAAAATTTCAATAGCTACAGACCTGTCATGTTGGCAAATTTCAGGACCCTGTAGAGGGAGAAGGAGTGGTGGTAGGCACTTTAAGCTACCTTCCTGCAACATACTTTGATACTTCTTACACATGAGAAATTGTATTGCAAACAATAGAAAAGAAACTGCAGTAAAATTCTTTTTTAGTGACTTCTTGCTATCTCAGAAAGGGCTTAGGTTAGGAAAATGAAACTTTCAGGGATGGGTCTACAGGCTAAAGTATGGCCTGGTAAGGTATTTTGAAGTACCCACCTCCACTCCCTCTAGAGGGTCCTGACCTGTAATGACCTTTAAGAATATGTGTGTTATAAAAGTGAAACCTTTCAAAATAGATCTTCTGCTTGTATGAAGCAGGCTACAACAAAATTGTTTTCAGCTTCACAACTTTGCTCAATCCCAGTTTATAAGGTTTTAGAGATACACAAATACATTTCCTAAATTAAAAAAAAAACAAACAAAAAAACATTGAAATGGCTCAGAATGCTACTCAAATCCCAGGAATTGCATTTTCAGAACTAAAGGCAGAAAAAAAGCAACATAACTGAAAAATTAGGTAAAATTATGTTTTGTCTAAATTTCAATAGGTATAGACATGTCATGTTGGAAAAGTTCAGGGCCCTCTAGAGGGAGAAGGAGTGGAGGTGGGTACTTTAAAATACCTTCCAGGGATATACTTTAGCCTGTAGACCCATTGCTCAAAATTTCACCTAACCTAATCCTTTTCCAAGATAGCAAGAAGTCCCTAAACTAGAATTTTACTGAAACAGCTATAACAACTTCTTGATACCAGACAATTAGCTTTGGCTTGTTTGGAAAATATATTTTAGCTATATTTTATTTGTATATTTAGTTGGTATTTTGGTTAAGTTGGTTAGAATAGGTTTTTTAGGTTATGTATTTGATATATGCTATGCTTTACCCCTCCCCCCTTTAATGCAAATTTATTGCAAAAATTTGTTTCTAAACTATTATATTTTTATCATACTTAGGTATATTTCATTAAGATTAACCTAACTTCAATTCTCAAGTTTGTTCTAGCTAACAAGGAAGTTACCATAATTTAGCCCATAGACCAATCCCTGAAGCTTCATTTTCCTTACCTAACCCCTTCCCATGATAGCCATAGTAGCTTAAGTAGAAACTAAATTCTTCCAAATAGCCCACCCTATCAATTATTTAGCCTACAAAATTTTCTAACATTATCAAAAGTCAATTAAAGCTCAAGAGCAAAAGTAGCCTTAGTTTCAAATAGTTCAAGGTTGTAATATCTTTGATGTAATCAAACAAGCAGAGTGATTTGTAATATTCTAATTTAGTCACCTTTTGCTTTCTTGGAAAGGGATTAGGTTAGGAAAATGAAACTCGCAGTAATGAATATAGGGCCCAAAACTTAATCTGAGAAGTTAATGCCAAGCTTCCATGTTAACTCTTCAGTTTCAAAGTCTAAGAAATTTGCCTGCTTGATAGAAATTTTGCAACTATTAAAATTTTGACAAAACAACAAATTACCTTAACTTTTTAGTTATCAGCTTCTTTATTTTATATTTCAGTTCTGAAAATGTAATTCCTGTAATTTGAGTAGAATTTTAAGCCATATCTATGTTTTTTTCTAAATTAAAGAAATGTAACCTATTTGCACATCTTTGAAACCTTATCAATTAGAATTTTGCAAAGATGTGAAGCTGAAAACAGTTCCTGTATCTCATTTGTTACTTGTCTTATAGTGCCAATCTCAAATTTCTTTATCTAAGTAGAACCTGTTTCTCTGATGCTCAATCCTATTGAAATATCGCAAAATATGATGAAAACATAATACTTTATTAACAACATTATTGAAATATCTAGCTCATATTCATAACAGGCCATAGATTATCATTTGTTAAACTACAGATATATGAAACAAATGGCATTTGTCTGTAATCATACCACATATTGACATGCAAACCAGCTTGTTTCTGACATGCCTTTCTCATACAGCTCCAGCAAGGCTTTTTATCAAAAAGTATAAAATAATTTTGTGTCCATTGACAAACTGTTTTGTCTTGGGCATCAGCCCCTTAACTTGGAAAAATCTAATTGCCTCTTCTTCAGCCTCTGACAAAGACCAAGTTTTCATTTTAACATCTGTGGTCAGACACTATTCTAATGCAGATTGCAAAGAACAAAAATTTATACATGGTAAAAAAAATAATTCCACATAGAATGTACTTAGATGAAGAATTTGAGGTTGGCACTATAACAGACAAGCATCATTCATTCAAGCAGATGATATGTTTTGCAAGGTTTCACTTTCATAGCATGGTCATCAAAGGTCGCTGCCCTCTTTACAGACTTTACTCTGTAGACCTATCCCTGAAAGTTTTATTTTCATGACAAATCCCTTTCCATGATAGCAAAAAGTAGCTAAACTAGAATTTTTCCAAGATATTCCCAGAATAATTGGTTGGCAAAATAGCTGATTGAAGGTAACAAATTTGTTTTGTGGTGAATTAAGGGGTGAATTATGAAGGAAATTGGAGACAAGCTACTTTTTGTTACCCTATCTATATTAGGAAAATGGAGCTTTCAAGGATGGATCTACTGGCTAATATGTGTCCCAGGAAAGTATTTTAAAGTGCCTACCTCTACTCCTTCTGCCTCATGAGGACACTTCAATAAAGAAGCATGGATGCTCTGAAAAGCAGATGAACATTTACTAGATGTTTTCCAGAGAAATTGCCTATGGATTGTTCTGGATACCCTGTCTACTGACCCTATTTCAAACAGTAGGCTGTACAAAAAATGTAGTTCAATCCTGCTTTTTAGGGCTATAGTGAAAAAGAGGTTGAGATGGCTAGGCCAGGTTCTGCCTATGAAGGGTGACATATTGCCAAAGATTGTCCTTGTCAGTAAACTTTTTTAGGGCTAAACAAAAAGCAGTTTGTCCTTGTCCAGAGTGGTAGGGTGTCATAAATAAAGATTTAAAGGAAATGGGAACTTCGTGGGAAGGTGTAAAGATGGAGGCTTTGAATAGATTGGGTTGGAGGAGGAGCATGCATAGCTGTGTTGGCCCCAGGCAGCTTGGGGCTTTAGTGAGTTATTAGTAGTAGTAAATAAAGAACAAAAAACTGGTTACAGCTTCTGACTTTTGATTAATCCCAATTTATGAGGTTTGAAATTTCTGCAAACAGAATTTCAAAATTGCACATTAAGATGTAAGAATTGTTTTCTTAATATGTTTCCTTATGTGGAGGTAGCTATCTAGGCAATTATCATAATTCTATTTTCAAAACTAAAACCTGAAAAAAAGAAACTGAAAACTAAAAAATTGGGTTTAATGTTGTTTTGTCAAAATGTCAATAGGTAATAGACTTGTTAAGTAGACAAATTTACAAAACTTATAAGTAAAAAGATGGTTAACATAATAGCTCAGCAATACCTTCCCAGAGTATTTTTGCACTGTGTTCAATGCTTAAAGTTTAATTTTTCCTAACCTAATCACATTCCAAAATAGTAAAAAGTTGCTTGTCTAGAATTGTATAATTTAATAACTTGTTGGAACAGCTGTTTTAAAGGTTTCAGCTATTTGTGCTAGACCAATGTAGTTTTTTCATGTAGCCTTCTAGTTTTTCAATAGGGCTGTATTTTAGCTTTGGATGATGTATCTTTAATTTCTGTAGGATATTTCTCTAGCCTTAGTTCCTAACATCTATGTCCAAGAATAAGCTTGAGTTAGGACTAATTGTTTTTTCTATACACCAGGGTTCCTAGTTATTTTAGGCTTAGTCTTCTTGACATATTCCACTCTATGTCTTATATTGACAGATTTTCACTCCCCCCCCACTATTCTCACTGATGCCAACAGCCCTAGCATAGTCTGCTTAAATTTAAAGGTCTTGTTAGTTTGGGTGGCCTAGGTTTCTACTTTTGATGTTCCCTAAGTATTAGAGCACAATTTGAGTAAATTTGGAGATGTTTCTATGGTAAAGGTCTAGGTTTTCTGTTATTGAGAAGAAAACGTGTTAAGAAAACAATTCTTAGGCTACTTGATAATATGCAGAGTAATTTTAGCTACCACATTGTGAAACCAGCTCCACAAAAATTTACCCCACCCTTCTTCCCTGATGTGAAATTATAAAGACGAAATTGTGTATTTCCAATGGGTACCCACAAGAGGGGGGAGAAATACACCCCTAGAAATCTTGTAATTTGAAGTATAAGAAAATAAATGTAAATAGAAAAGAGTAGCAAAAACTCATGGAATAAAGCGCGTTTGCTCATGGTCTGATGCCTTCCTATAGGCTTTGAACCTTAATCGGAGTAATACAAATTCAAATTAGTTTTCCCTGAGACACTGAAAGTTCCCATCAATGCAAGTATCCTCTCTTGTGGTTTCCAAGATCTGTAGTAAGTCTCCAATTTCTTTGAAAGTAGTAATGCACAATAAATCATCGGATTTGATGCAAAAATCTTCAAATGCTTCCCAGTATAGAATAGATATAGCATCAGGAACTAAAGTACAAGCCGCAACGGCTTTATAATATGGTTTTCCACACATCACTTTGTTTGCAGTTACTTCTAGTAGAATTCCAGCCTCATAAATCAGCTCCTCTAAGCCAGAGCCCTTCATTATATTACCAATTGTGATCATAAAATTCATTAAATTATGAAGACCACCCATTCTGACGACAATGACAGAATATACAGCCAGATTTTTCACTCTTAAGGCATGTACAATTCTATATATATAGCCTGGTCGCATGTGACAATGGTATAATTCAATCCTGGTTCTTTGAAATTTTCTGGAAAGTCTTAATGACTTCTTCCACAACTGCTGGGCAGAGAGAGAATGGGGAGCCACTGGAAGATACCCAATCTTGGAAATATGAATATCAACTTAAAAATGGGTCATATGCAGTTGAGAAACATTTGAAACCAAAATAAGGTGGAGATTCTGCTGAATCACTTGACACATTCATGAGCTGTATTTTTAACGCTATACAAGCAATCCATATTGTAAAAAAAGTCTGAAATGGAAACCTTCTGATCAGCTGGTAAACCAATGAGATCTCTACATTTTGCAGTCACCTTTATTTTTCGCTTTAGGTACAACTTGCCAAACTTTCCTGGCTGACAAGAAGTTAAGTTGAACTAATTACAGCTGACATTACAAATTAACCGTTTAGATGAAACAACTGTAGTAGATGTTGCTTTAAATTGACACCTGGAGTTCTATCAGAGGGAAAGAAGCCCTCTGGCAGGTTGTCAAAGGTTTTAAAAGCCAATAGCACAACTTTCCCTAAAAATGGGTGAGGAAGGGCTTTCAGATAAACTCCTCTACACTCCATTTAGTTTATAAAAGTTCTGATAAAAGACAACAACACACTTGCTGTCAGAAGGGGGATGGGCCTCCACACCCTCTTTATGAAGTAGATTGGGTATATTATTATTTTTCTCCCCAAAATAATCTTTCACCTCCCCACTATCTGCAGCCCTTCCAACCTTCACTCGATTAGTATAATTGTAATAAAACCTACTCCTCACATTCTCTCAGAAATGGGGAGGGTAGGGCCTCCAAATTTGTCTGCCTCTCCAACCACCTTCAAGTTGGTAAAAACTTTGATAAAAGCATATGGTACTTATGCTCTAAGAAACTGGTTAGCTTTTCTCATTATTCTCTGTTTCTTGGTGACCATGAGAAAGTTAATACGAGAAAGAATGTTTCAGCTGTCTTTGCAAAAAAGTTAATTTGTAGTAGCCTTTTGACCATTCCAGGTACCTACTGTAGTTACTTTTGAACAAGCTGGAGCAGGACAAGTTACAAAAGTAACTTTTTTATCACTTTTTGGGTGACTTGGAACAAACCTTGGAAAAAAACGTAAATCTGCTTAGGCACATAATATAACTATGAAAATGAAATCGAATAAATTTAATCAGCAATCAAGGTTGTCTAATGCAAAGTGTGTAAATTGGCCTTTCTTGAATCCATTCGGAATGTAGACACAAGCTTGGTTTATTGTCTTCAATGGAAACAGCTTCACTAATCAGTCTGTAAAGTGTTTGTAAAGCTTACTGCACAGCCCAGCGTGTTTAGAAGAAGAAAGAAAGCTTTGCATCTGGTCTTGTGGTGCAAATGGACATAGAATGCAATATGTTTGGGAGCAAGCCCCTAGGACTGGAAAAAATGTCTTGAGTTAAATTTAGAACCTTTTCTCTTGTAAATTCTGCCAAACTGTACTGAGTTTTACTGTCTACAGGGGGATCTGAGAGGTCCCTGACCAAAAATACAATTTTGTTATAGAGCAAAGGTGGAACTATACAATCTGCTGTATTGTAAGTCAAATTAATGCTACCTTTGCTTTCTTTGAATTTCTTCACACTTTCAATTAATTCAGTCTTGTCCTGTCATTAAATAAAAGAAGCGTTTTCTTTCCTCCATGTCAAATATATTACTTACTCCACTAGGACCAGAATTTTTTGACCCTGACAACTGCAAAAATCTTTGCTAAGTTCTATGTTCACTTTCTTTATCATCATTTTTTATGCCAATATACTAACTACCACCAAGTTCAACATCAATTGATGTCACTGATTCAGGAGATTGTCCAGTACATCAGGTTTTACCACATTCGAATCAGAGGAGTCACTCTTTTCATCATCTGAATCTATCAGAATTTGACTGTATTCAAATTCTCTAATCATTTCCTTCACTTGTACAGTCATAAGCCCAGGAAAAACTATACCTTTTATATTATAAAAAGTGCCGTTTTGAGGGTCAAGAAACTTAATAAGCTGGTTTCTAAGATATCTATTTAAATTTCTCTTTAAGCTAACGCTTCTACCAAACAAGTATTTTCTATTAAAACCTTGCTGAGCTTTTCTTTCAGACCTGAAAAGTGGTATATTCTCCCTTCCTTGAACCTAGATTCAATCCCTTCTTTTTGTTGTTTTTTTGTTTAGCTAGTGAAGCTCCAAGAAGTGCAAATGTTTACCAATTCTGTTATTAAGATAAAAATACGTCAATTATTTGTTTTTAGACATGACAATCCCGAAAGTGCAATTGTCCATGCACAGCTGTTATTTTGAAGGTGATAGGAAGCACTACTCAGTCAGTATGAAGTGGCATCCCTACTTGCCCCCTTTTGGTTTTGATAAGTGTGCCCTCTGTAGCTGTAATGTAAGTATAAAGGTAAACCTTCTACAAATAAAGCATACTATAGTAACTTATCTCTTTTTGAACAGGTAAATTTTTCCTCTTTTCAGAAATACTATCAAAAAGCATTTTGCACCTATCCAGCTGTCTGATGATTTAATCTGCTCCTGTGAAGTTCTTTGCTAAATCAGGGTTATCTTATTTTATAAATTTATGCCACATATACTTGGGTATCAACAAAATAGACTGTTCTTCAAAAAAAAGAATCCAGATATTCTATGCTTCGTAAAATTAAGAGCATTTAACCCAGCCTGGTAACGACTACCAGGCATCTACTAAGAGACCCTGGCATCTATAAACACTGTCCCTGTCTGGCAGTTGTGGAGATGAGGAATGACGATTTCCTAAAAAATAAATTAGAAAAAAACTACCCACCAAATTTTGATACCTTTTCAAAGATCACTTCTGCAAAAATTCATGCTGACATGTTTGGTCAGAGAGCAAGATCTCTTTTCATAGCATAAGAAAATTAATATTGCAATGGATTTATAGATATTAACCTTAAAAGTGATAAAAGTGATTAAGGTGATTTGATATCTTCAAGGATCAACTCATTTCATCCAAACTTTGTACCCAAACTATTTAGAATTGATAGGGCGGTCTTGCCATAACTTGTTGAGGTTAGGTTAACCTAACTTGTAGAGCTTGGATTGGAGATCAGAAAGAAAACCATAGTTGGAAATGAAAAGTTTTGTTATACCTTGGATGTGAAGGAAGATTTATTCTGTGAGGAAGAATTAGCGACAGTACTAAAAGGATTAAAAAATAATAAGGCTCCAGTTGCTGATAGTGTGCGAAATGAGTTTCTTAAATATAGTGGCCCTGAGGTTAGAAATAAGCTACTGAACATTATGAAAATGATTTTTGAAAAATGGGATATACCTAGCGATTTTAGAAAAATCCTAATTACACCACTGGATAAGAAAGGTGATAAGAGTGAGTGGTAATTATAATTTCTGTCCCGGCACTCTAGGACCTTTTTTTTTATAGATCCTGCTTTTTCTCAACTAGTACTTTGTTCAAAAAATCTGCCTGTTTCGTTGAATTTGTCTTCCCCCTTCTCCCAAATATGAATTCCTGTGTTTCAACTACTTAATGAACCATAGAAAAGATTATAATAATTTTTAGGTTTTCGTCCAGTTTGACTAACTTTGCGATGATAATATATCAATAAAAACACTTAAATTCAAATTACTAAAAGACAAAAGGGAAAATTTGTTTTCCTTTCTCTTGTATTCAGCCACACTAAAGGCTGATTTGGTCGACTAACCTCTATAAAAAATACCTGAGATCTAAAAGAATTCATTCTATCTATTTTCATAGACTGGAACACTTGAAGATTGACTGCACTGGGTTGACATGTCCCAAGCCCCAATATCCCAAGAGTTATTGGTACCAACCCAACCCAAAACAATGTTGCCAAGAATGTAAAATTCCTGAACCTACCCAGTCGACTAAGAATTATGAAACAGACAGAGAACAGGACGAAGAGGCACAGGTTTGTTTTTCAGATAAACAATGCTACCTGTAATTATTGTAATCATTATTACCTGTAATCACCGTAATTATACAATATTTTAATTATTGTTATTTATTTTTTGAAAATCGTCCCACTGGAAGATCTACAGAGTTGAAACAAAAAAGTAAAAAAAAGTAAACAGATTCAGAAGAACGGAAGAGATTCGGGGAAGATAGTAAATAAAAGTATACAATAAACTAATATAATAGTATAGAAAGGAACATAGAGCAAAAATCCAAATGAATGTGGTGCGTCTTGTAAAGCGAAAATGTCAAAGCGACGTCGTTATGCTGATCTGATTGAATAATTTCTTAGACCCCATAGCCTTTTTATATTTATAATTAGAATTAAATAAAACACTGGAAAACTGTGAAAATTTTAATAAGATACTAAGTTTTCAAAGAAAACAACAAAACTTTTTTACTTTCTGTTTTTCATGAACAATTACTTTTTTTCGGTTTCCACACGTGATCGTAGAAAACTTGCTATCAGCCAGCGCCATCTATCAGCAGTAAGCAGCACATGGTCCTCGTAACCAGTATTTTTTTTTTTTACTTAATTAGTTCATTTAAAAATTATAGATTCATTTTATTTATAATGGATTTTTTTATCATTGGAATATCATTATTAATGTTATTTTTTCATGATTTATTCAGTTTGCTTAACTTATTATTTAATTTTATTAAATTAATTTAGTTAACTCTTATAATATTAAAACAAATATAGTTCAAGCAAGGCACATATCCATGGCAGTCCTTGGGTGCTCCGTAGATAGCAGCATAGGCATGCAGAAATACATTTCATGAAAGTTTCCAATAATACAATATTTTTTTTGATATACTGTCAATTATTAACAAAAAAATTTACATAAAAGCATCCTCTACAAATGCCACAGCATGATATTAATGAGTAAGGATAACAAACGAATCCGCAAAAAAAATAGATAAAAATTAACAGTAACCTCATAAGGGGTTTAAAAAACAAAACAAAACTACAACATCGTGTATCCTGCTGTCACTAACTTCACACTCAACACTCAACTCCTTCCTTAACACACTTCAATCAAAATAAAACATTAAATTTAATTATTTAATACCATTTTAATCTTTCAACTATGCATACTATTAAATTAATCATTAAAAGTATATTTAGAAAACAATCCATTCTTCAATAGAATTTTAAATTCTTTCAAATTATTACTTCTAATATTCTTATTTTGGAAACTCCAATATTAGCAAGACAAACTTCTTTCTTGCACCTGGGATCTTTTCTTGCTCCTTGGCTGGATTCACGGTATTGCCTTGTGGGGATTCAAACACAGAAATTTAAACCTTGAACTGAAAATCAAAAGTATCAATTATAAATGCCCTTATTAATGCTTCAAATTATTTCGCCCTCTTCCCTATATTTTGAAAATATTTTCTTTCTAGTGTTTTAGATGAAACAAACGCTGCATAAAAAAAAAACAAAAAGAAGAAAATTTTCGAAAAAAAAATGTTAATCATCAAATATTAATTATAAATTATTTATAAATTTTATATATAGCTCAAATTTTATAGTTTGTACGGTATAAGGACTCTCATTGTTCCTAGATGAAATAACGGCATTATGGAAAAGTTTAAATTAACTAAATTTATTCTAAACAGGGAACTATGGGATTAATAAAAAGATTACCCACCCCTTTTTTCTTTTTGTTTATTTAATATTGCAATATTTTAATCAAAAAATTGAATTTCTTGATGAAAACTGTTGTAACTAACCTGTGATAGACTCTTCCCTATAATTTATACTATATTATTTTATTTTTGATATATTAAATTTATAGGCTAAGAATGACGCAGATAGATACTAGCTGGTGATACAGATACAGATACAGCTGGTGGCTGTAGATTCACAGTGAATGGAATCCTCGAATTCTTCCTTGGGGAGAAATGAAGTGCATCAATGCTACTGTAAAATAAGTCACCTTACTAGTGGCTTGTCCAAGTTTCTATTTTGGGGCTAAGGGAGTTTGACTGGAGAAAAACTTTGTATTTTCATTTTGTCATACAAATTATTATTTTTACTTTTTCGGCTGGGGAGGGGTCCACTCACCTGTCCAAAACTAAGCAGTTGTCAAATTTTATTTTAACTTTTTTGGGGGTGGGGGGTTGTGGTGGTGGGTCTCATATGTTAAAACAGCGAAAACCACAATTTTTTATTCAAGTCAGCCCCTGAATAATTGACTAGGTCCAACATTTCTTTCAAATTGTAAAAATAACAACTTACTTTACAAATCCCTTTTATAGTAATCCCGTATATAATGGGATAATCTATTGGTAGCACAAGAATAATTTTTTCTTTTATCAAACAGTTCGTGATAACGAACTGTAGTAAGGAGCGACCCGGCTCAATAACAACCAAAACGTTAAAAAAATGGAATTTTGATACCAATAGCTATATAAAAAGAATCGCATTTTAATGCTGATTTTAAATAAATAAGTTTCATCAAGTTAAGTCTTACCCATCAAAAGTTACGAGCCTGAGACAATTTGCCTTATTTTAGAAAATAGGGGGAAACAACCCCTAAAAGTCATAGAATTTCGTTAAGAGAAAGAGTCAAACTTTAGCGTAAAGAGCGGGGCGTTGATGAGGAAGCAGCCCCTTTCATATACGAAGTAATTTCTGTTCGTTTTAAGTTTTAATGTCGCTCCTTACTTTCCGTTAAAAAAACTTGTTTCCTTTATTTAATATAATAAGAAATCCACAATATTCATTGCACTATTTCAGCGTCATCCTATCCGACCGTATATGAAAGGGACTGTTCCCTCCTCAACGCCCCGCTCTTTATGCTAGAGTTTGACTCTTTCTCTCAACTCTACTTTTTAAAACAGTAAAAAACTTTAGCGTAAAGAGTGGGATGTTATGGTATGGTCTCCCGCAAGTATGGGTGTTTTCATACTTTTGCTTAACGAGATCTGCAATAATTTATAGGAATTTGATAGCGTAATATCTATTTTGACATGCATTTTGTTAACAACCCTACAAGAAAAATTGTTCCAACGGTTTTCCAAATTATAGAAAATTTATTGCATGTATACAATTCAGGGAAAGGGGTGTAAAAGTAATTTCTGTTGTTAATGAATTCCTTAGTTTGTGCTCCTTTTCAAAATAATAATAGTTATTCTGACAGTGTGCTCCCTCCTCCTGATAAACCCATTTATTGCCTTAATTAGGCAATAATTAAGGCATTATTCTTTTCTATTGTTTGGTCCGCTGTAGTACTGATTATGTTAAGCAGCCTTTAAATACATCCAGTTTATCATGAGTGATTGAATTTTTTCTTGAAAATTCTTTAACAAATTTCTTACCCTGATGCTTAAAAAGAAAAAGAGGCCTCTTTTTTATATCTTTGCCTCTTTTATTTGTGGGGTTCAGAATGTTCCTATCAAGAAAAAAGGCTCTGTAAAAAAAACAGAAGTTAACGCAGGAAAAACCAGATTTTGACTCGGTGAAACTTATGTTTACAATATCCAGATCAAAGTTAATGTTCCAGAAAGTATTACTAAACCTGGTTAATTGTCTAATTTTAGTAAAAATGATGTTTTGAAATAATACGACTTTTAAAGGGTGTTTTATACGTACGCTTAACGAGATCTGTAATTACTTACAGGGTTTGGTAGCGTAATATCTATTTTGCCAGAGATTTTGTTAACAACTCTTTACAACACAAATTGTTCTGACATTATAATAGAAAATCTATTGCATAAATGCAATTCAGGGTATATATTTGCACACTAGGGTGGGGGGGGGAGCGCAGTTGTTAAGTCATTTTTGTGGTTAATGAATCACTTAGTGCATGCTCGTTTTCAAAATAAAACTTCTTACCCTGACAGTGTTCTCCCTTCTCCTGATAAACCCATTTATTGCTTTAATAATATATTTTTCTGTTATTTTTTTCTATTGTTTAATCCGTTCTAGTACCGATTGTGTTATCTAGCCTCGAATATATCCATTTCAAAATGAGTGACTGTGATGAATATTCGCAAAAAACACTCTTTCAAATCTGTGAAAAATCTGAATAATAATCCTACGTGCAAAGTAGCTCTTGTATATGTATAACTTTTTATTCGATTCATTTCTCAGGGTAAAGATTTTAACAATGATAAACTTGAATTTCCACTTCTTGCTGTGTCTGATTTTTGCAAGAAGAAACCCGTATACTCCACAGACAAAAGATAGATCGATGAAAAGTTTTGCTAAAATGATCTATAAATGGAACAGGAGGTTGAGGCGTACCATCGTTTAGCAACTTCCACACTTTTCTCTTTTATATTGCATTTGATTTCTCATTTTTGTCTTAAAAATCAGAAAATATATAGAATTAAAAAGGAAAGAAAATTGCACAACATATGAAGAAGTCTGCAACTTTTGATTGTTTTGCTTTTCGTCTGATCCCTTGTAAAAAAAGGATTTTGAAATGTTTTAGATTTAAGCTAAATTTAATTTTGATTATTCCAGTTTAAATTTTTAGAGTTAAAATTAATTGGAGGGTCACACGCACCCTTGCTCTCCTTCCCGCAAATAGTCTATGTGTCATATAAACATGCCTCTTGTGCTAACAGCCCTCCCAGAGCCTGGGAGATAGGGTTGCCAGTTGTAGCCTGGGGGCCTATAGAGTTATTATAGAAGAGGTGGTCATGTCAACTTTGGAGGACGCTCATTTTATTGATAATTTAAAATTCTAGTTTTCTTTTTAAGAGTCAAAAGTGATTGGGGGCAATAGGCCCCTGGATCTTGGGGACTATGGTTGTAAGTTTTGTCCCGGGGGTATATAAGATTATTCTGGAAGGGGGGGTCATATATAATTTGGTAGAGTCTGATGTGATATTAAAAGTTTTAATATCAAAAAAGGTCACATACCTTTTGAATCCCCCCCTCTCCAAATTGATATCCCAAAGATTGTACCTAAGGGTTTTTATTCCCCAGTAAAAGTTTTGCTGTCCTAGCCAACCTTCGCAAAGTTTCAAAACTGTCCTATACGATTTAGGATTACTGCTCTTAATTTAAAGAAATGGTTGGATCCATTATCAAAGAGGCAAGACATGCCTCAACAACCAAACCCAAAAATGGACTCCCCCCAAGTTTTGTCCCGGGGGTATATAAGATTATTCTGGAAGGGGGGGTCATATATAATTTGGTAGAGTCTGATTTGATATTAAAAGTTTTCTTTTAAAATTTATTAAAGGGGAACTAGCCCCCATAACATCCTTTCCCCCAAGTATATTTGATAGTCCACTTGTCATATAACAATGCCTCTCCGGTTAACACTGGCCCCCAGAGCGTACGGGGAAGGGCTGTAAATTTTGTCATAGGGGTATATTAGGTTATTTTAGAAGGGTTGGTCGTATCAACTATGGAGGAGGCTCATTTCATAAGAAATCGAAAGTTCTAGTTCCCTATCTTATGAGTCAATTGTGACTGGAGAGCAATATCCCCTCCATTCCCTCTTTTTCTCAAGTATATCCAAAAGAAATTTTGCGATAGCGACTTTGTTCAAAATGATTCCTGTCATATAGAAATGCCTTTGGGGCTCACATAGCTCCCGAAAGCTAGAGGGCAAGAGTTGTAAGTTGTGACCTAGGGACATATAAAGTTATTTTTGATTGGGTGGTAATATCAGCTTCGATAGAGGCTCACTTGATTTGAATTTTCTAGTTGTATAAAAGTGATCAGAAAGCAACTAGCCCCCCTAACGGCCTTTCCTCTGAAATGTATCTGGCAAAATTTTGAGATAGCCCTTTTGTTAAATGAAATCTACGTTTATATAGCAATGTCTCTGGGGTTGACACAGTCCCTTAAGCTTTGGGAAAGGGTTGTAAGTTGTGTCCTGGGGCATATAAGGCTATTGAGGATGGGGTTGTCATATCAATTTAGGAGGAGGCTCATTTGATCGGAAATTTTAAGCTCTATTCTTTTAGAGTTCAAATTTATTGGAGTTTTACAGGCCTCCTGCGCCTCCTTCCCCCAGCTAGTCTACGTGTTTTATGACAATGACTCTTGGATTGACAGAGCCCCCCTCCCCCGAGCTCGGGGGAGAGTTTTAAGTTGTGCCCTTGGGGTATGTAAGATTATTTTGGATGGGGTGGTCATATCAAATTTGAAAGTCTGATTTGACATAGAAAATTCTAGATTTCTTTTTAAGACTCAAAAGTGATCAGAGGGTAACAGACCTCTGGAGTTTGGGGGCAAGGGTCGTAAGTTGTGTCCTGAGTGTATATAAGGTTACTTTTGAAGGGGTAGTTATATCAACTTTGGAAGAGTGATGATTTGATATTAAAGGTTCTATCTTAAAGGTTTTCTTTTTAAGTGTCAAAAGTGATCAGAAGGCAACTAAGCTTTCCCCCCTGACGCATTAACCCCTCAAAATTTAACTGATCCAAACTACGAGATAGCCCTTTTGTGCAAACTTTGCTTCTGGAGTTGACACTCCTCCCTCGCCCCCTAGATCTTAGGGGAAAGGTGTGTAAATTATGTCCTGGGGGAATGTAAGGTTATTTTGGATTTCATTATTGTCAAACAATGTGAAAATCTAACATTGGTGACACATTTTAATTCTTTAAAAATGTATAATTCTATCTATTTTTTTCTTTTTTTTCAAAATAGTAATGTCTACAAAAACCAACATTTTATGTGTCATGATTATTTGGACCTTGCTTTTGCAAAATATTCTTTTAGCATTCTAGTGTAATTTTCTAATTAGTTTATTTATCAGAAAGGAAAGCACACCATTAATTTACTATATTTATCCGTATTTTAGAAAAAAAGTGTTTGGTATATCTCGGGAACTTCTAAGAGTATTAAGTAGAAACTTTCAGGTAATAACGAGGATGTTCTTGGACATCATCAAAGCTACTATGTATATCAAGTATAAAAAAGATACATTGGTAAAATTTGCAACTTACCAAAAATTGGATATATCTTAAACGTTTTTCCTTTTATACGGCTCATAAATCCAAAATTGCCCGAGCTTTCAAGAACAGATATCAATATATAATAAACTATTAATATACATAGCTTATTATTCCCAGTAATTTTGCTTAATGTGATGATTTTAATTTAATTTTCATGTTATGACAAATAAAAACATACGAATCGAAATAAAAATTGAGTGCATGGTTTATTTTGGTGTAAAACTTAAATTGTTATTGAACTTTATTTATGCACTGTTTGTATTTAATGTAGCTGTACTTTACTGTAAAAGTTTCTTTGTTGGTAGAATTTTAAAAAACTAATTTGCCAAGAACTAAATGGATGCTGCCTTGTCACTGCAAATGTTGTAGCGTTCATCCCCAGGTTTTTCTTTAATATCTTTTTCGTAAAATCAATTTCCCCCCTTTTGACTAAACGCTAAACATGAGAGCAGAGTAAAATTTTTTATGTGTTTGTTTGTTACAGCTTTTGTAATTTCTCTTTTAAAAATGAACACAAAGGCTGCCTCATATGCCCTCCTCCTTTGTACAAAAGACACATCAACAAGCCGAACACACTACTTGATTACTTTTGTAATCAAGATTGATTAGACTTGATTACATTAGAAGGAAGCATCATAAAATGCCGTATGTCCCTTTGTCTTCCTGTTGGTGTTGCTCTCCATGTGTCTATACTGTATAACCAGCTTGTGTATTTAACTCACATTTGTTTGATGGGTATGGTTGGGAGTATTGAACCCCAGGTTTTTCCAAGCCTTTATTCTCCCAAAAGGAAAATTTAGAATTTTCTGAATATGAAGTAAAATGAAGTAAAGCTCTACCATTATATTCCACATTTTAAGCCATTTTTGAATGTCGCATTTTGGTTTCTGACAATCCCCCTACCCCAGCACAAGTAAGATATTTCTTTATTGGGTAAATATTTTTACCCATGTTTTACAGAGAAACCACGAAACCGTGGTAGAAAAAATACACCAATATGTCCATGGGTTACCGAAAGCTTACTCATGTGCATAAATAAGAAAAACAAGTTATGGGCAAATTACAGAAACCACCCAAACTGAGAAAACCTAGAGAGTTATGAGATGTATAAGAAATGCCTTTATTCACTTTTGAGGAAAGTAAAAAGAGGTTGTGTGAATAACAAAATATCGGGAAGTGGGAAAGATGGACGAAAAATCTGGAAGGTCATTAATTCGATTTTGCGACCAAATGATAAGAGAGCAGAATTGCCTTACAGACTTTTTGTCAACGGGGAGGCTGTTTTGGAACCCACTCAGGTTGCAAAAGAACTCAGTACATTTTTCGCATGGATAGGATGAAATACATCTAATTCTGCGAGAAGTCCCCAAAAACCCACACGCATTACCGTGGCTCAGCATGCACCAAATCAATGGAAATAATTCCTCTGACATCAACTGAAGTAGAGCTAATTGTGAAGATCTTGAAAGGCACATCAACATCTGGATTTGACTAGATACACACAAAAGCCCTGTAAGCAGTCCTCCCTTCTATCCTAGAGCCATTAACTTATTTGATAAACTTGTCTCTAAGAAGTGGTGTTTTTCCTTCTATAATAAAAAAAGTAAGACTAATCCCTCTGCATAAGGCTGGCCCTCAGGACAATTCATCGATCTTCCAACCTATATCAATATTATCTTTTTTTCAAAAGTTTTTGAAAAACTTGCAAAGACTTCTTTACCAGTTTCTAAAAAAAGGATTTTTTAATAATCGTCAGTTCGGCTTCAGACCTGATCATTGAACAGAAGATTTTCTGGCATCCTTAAGCTTATTCATCAATAAGGCACCTGACTCAGGTCTTCTGCCAGCTGCTATATTGATTGACATCAAGAAAACTTTTAACAATATGGATCATACATTCTTACTGGGAAAGCTGGCACTTATTAGAGTGAGAGGGATAGCCCTGCAATGGTTTGAATCTTGCCTTCAAAATAGGGGCATCTATATTGATGACGACAGTAAGAGCGACACTACTGTGAAATTTGGTGTGCCCCAAGGGTCGATCTTCGGTCCTCTTTTGTTTTTAGTCCATGTAAATGACTTAACTATTATCCTTAAACCAAACCATGACGTTCCAAAATGCTGTGACCTATGCTTTGATCAAACATCTGAGGACATTACTAACAAGCAAGATGAACTTATAGCATTCGCTGACGACACTACAATGACCTGTTGCGGACTCGTCATGCCTTCACTCCAGCGGAAGCTTGAAAACATCATAGAAGAGACCTGTCTATGGATGGATGCCAACAAACTTGTCATCAATGTCGAAAAATCTTACATCCTATTATTCTCTAGAGTAGGAACTCTTCACCCGGAAATTACAGGAATTGTGACGTCTCGTGGAAAGGTTCACCGACCAGCAAATGGATGTGCAAAATATTTAGGAGCAATAGTGGATGAAAACCTTTCTCTCCTTCCTCACATCCATGCTATAAAATTAAAGTTTTCAAGTAATCTGGGTACCATGAAGAAACTGAAGCACACATTCCCACGTAAAACCCTTACCATTCTCTACAATGCGCTTATTAAACCCCACTTACAGTATTGCGCAATGGTATGGCAGTCGACGTTCAAATCACATCTGAAAGAACTGGATTCCATCCACAAGAATGTCTTGAAGATCATCAAACGTACAGACGATTATCTCTCGCTGAAATCGCTGTTTGAGCTTTCCTGCTTGGTTTCGCTTTAAGATTCCTCTCCGGCTTGCTTCCACCGCCTTTTAGGAATCTATTCCATTTGGTAGCCGAACAGAATCTTCCAACTACAAGACTATCTGCACAGATCCATATTCGACATAAGCCAACAGTGAGGTCGGATTTTTCGACTGACATCGTCTGCGCTAAGGCTTACAATACCCTACCGCTTGAACTGAGAGGTAGGAGCTCCCATGGTTCTTTCAAAAAGAGAATAAAAAATTATCTTATTTTGAATTAGTGGCTTGGCCTCGGCAATTCTTCTGCAAAAGTCCCTTTCTAGATCTTCCCCCTGTCTTAGGAAATATCTGATTGGTTATGCGGATTTTCAGGATTGGAAAAATATTTTTTGGGGAGGTTGATCCAGACCACTTTTGGAGAACATAGGGACAGGTTCCAGAAAGTTACCATTTTTAAAAGTAATTTTTCAGAAATAGAGGAAAAGCCGCATTTAGAAAAAAACTTCGGAGGGTGTTTCAAAACCTTAAACTCCCCCAATTCCCTCTTCAAAGCAAAGAACTTTCGCAAGATGTCTTTGCATGGTCTTCAAGCCTTACAATTAAAGAATAACTTAAAACGTACCAAACTTAAAACGAACATATATTAACAGAAGTAATAGAAGGTTATGGGAGACAATCAGAGTCGAAATTGAAGTAGATCTAACAGAAAAGAAACAAAAAACCAACGTCATCCTTAAGCTAGGAAAATCTAAAGTCCGTTTATTCTTATTCTATTTTAATATGCACTAAAAACAAAATTGCTGCTTTTGGGGCCTTTCATTGGGGACATGTTCTTTTGATTATTGTTGTCTTTTTGCTGATTGTTCTTTTGATGAGCTAAAGATTTTACGATGGTAGTTTTGAAACCAATCATGTCTCAAAAAGGCTGGGTTATTTGTCTTCCCAGAAATTAGAGACAATGTGGCTAGCTTACGAAAATACTTCACAAACGTGTACCAATGAAAGTAAAATACTCTTCAGCTATATATGAAAATAATCGCTATTTATCTCGTAGGCTAAACTGTCTATGTGGGCAGTATTAAAGCCTCAAATATTCGATAAAGTATAATTTCTTTGTTTGTTTGATCTGCCCTGATCCTCGATCTGCATATCCTTAATGTTTATCCTTTCTGGGTAATCATATTAATCCCTCTCATATTAAAAATATATTACAAAAAGAGAAATCACCAACGCAACAGCACAAACACATTGAAAAAAAAGACAGATGGAGAAAAGGAAGACTGTTTTCCTAAATTAGAGATTAATATAGATCAGCACTCGAACGAGGCCTTAACCCTACTCATCCATACAATCACATAGGTCAAACAGCATAGCCATACACAATCAACCATAAAGAATAACCCATGGACAGGCAGACATGTTATCAATAAGTATAAGTTGTCATTTACCATACAATAAAAACAGTAAAGACAAATAATTCAGAGGCAACAACCCAACACTCATCAGTAGAATACACTTGCCTATAGGGTTTCGGCATTTTAAATTCTCTACCCAGTCAAGTGTTGTGCCTGCCACAGAATATCCGAAGCATCCCCGTGTCAGGTATCACCCCCAAAATACATGCCTTTAAAAAAAAGAAAACCAGGAAAACCAGTAAATCAACCAAGTAACACCAAAAAAAAATTATTCTGTTGATATATTCCACCTTTTAGCAACAATAGGTAAACTAAATGTGATAAAATATACCAAATCACATATATTAACACTTTGCAAAATACCTGTATGAACTAAATAATTATAGAATTAATCATTACCATATGGCGAATTAAAAAAAAAAACCGCTCTAATAGAACCACAATTCAAAATAAATGGCGCTGCATCATCTTTTCGCGAACCTCCGAAATTAGCCAAAAATTTCCTTAAGTATTTCCAGATAATTCTTTTGGTATTTATTTAAAAGTTCGTTATAATGAAAACTAAATTTTTTAAATTGCCAAGTTAATTTATTTGCTTAAAAACCTTTCAAGATTTTACATCTATTTTTAAAATCTATTTTAATTACTACAAATCCTTGCATAACGAAGTATTTGTGAGAAAAACGCTGAATATGTGATATTTGAGTTTATATTACTTTCAGAGAATGGGAAACTAATCGCTTCAAAATCAAATTTTAATATATATATATATATATATATATATATATATATATATATATATATATATCTATATATATATATATATATATATATATATATATATATATATATATATATATATATATATATAAATATATATATATATATATATATCTATATATATATATAACGAAAAGAGAAATCACCAATGCAACAGCAAAAATACATAAGACAGAAGGAGAAAAGGAGACACACAGAAGTCTGAAATTTTTAAACTAAAAGTTTAAACTTAAACTTTTGAATTTTTAACTAAAAAGTTAAAAATTCCTATGCAACATGATTCGTAATAACTTGAAACTTAATGTAATGAAAAAAATCCAGACAATAAAAGTTTACAAAACTCAACTTGCAATTTGTATATTTTCCGTATTTATAACAAGGAGTTAAAAAAGATTCAAATTAGTAATTGTCAAGCTAAATTGCTATCTTATTTTTGTTTCTTGGGTTGAAGAGAAGCAATACAGAATTTTCTAGTATTTATTCCATAGTTCCTTGAACAATTCTGTTGCATCCAATACAATTGTTTCTTTTTTTAGTTCTAAATATATAAGGGTGATTCGATTTAGCATAAAATTTGGGAACTTTTAATTTTCTAACCTTGTGAGAGACATAGGACGCTTTACGTATTTGTGAAGTACACAACAAGAGAAATTTCTCTTTGCCTACTTCCGAGCCTGTTCTATCTAAAGACAGCTTTTATAAATAAATATATTCTTCAAACCTTTTCTTATATAAATACTAGGTGTGGGTTGAACTATATGTTTTATTTTCGCGATAAAATATACATTTCTCCTAGATCCGACAAAACTTGGCTTTTTTATTCCTTCGGGCATATGTTTGTGATAATGTTTTCCCCCTAAAGGTACGTAGTTCATAAAGAAAGAGGACTGTGGGTAGAAGAATTCAAACCTTGTAAAGTATCTCAAATTAATTTTCTGTTCATTATAAAAACAAGTAAAAAAAATTGGCTTTTCATGTGGCTATCAATAAAACACTTATTAAAGGGTTGGGATTTTTCAATTTTTCCTGATATTGCTCCATATAATTTTTTTGAAACCTTGAAACTTACCCATAACCATGAAAAACAGACGCTTAAACGATCTTCTATGTTTTCCAAAAGTCATTTAGATCGTTGAAAACGACATTTTCAATAATCAATTCTAGTGGCCATGCCAATATAAAAAGCAAAGACCATTCAAATTTTACAACTCCTTTGGACATTGATCGAAGAAAACCAGTAGAGATCCAGTTGATTATCTGAAAAAATATATATATATGACATGATGAATGATTATTAAGAACTAGCAGTTCATGGCAATGAACTGAGCGTCAGGATTGACGTGGCTCAATAGTGACGGAAAATCTAAAAATCAGTATTTTGACACCAATTGACACAATTGACTTTTTACGCTGATCCCAAATATATAAAATACAGTAAGTTTAATGCTTCGCATCAAAAACTAAGAATCCAAGAAAATTGGCATGATTTCTGAACAACGGAACAGGGAACAACCCCGAAAAATCAAGCGATTTTAATAAAATAATAACATTAATTCAACGTATCAGAGAAGGCTACTTCCAGTGATTTAAAGTTCCCCTTTGCAAAATATCAATTTTGTGTATTTTTTGCAGGAATAAAGATCGCAGATGCGTGTTTTTTTTTTTCCCCATGTGTAATCATGTCGAACCAATGGTCTTCTAATATCGGAAGAAGACTCTTTCAAACTGAAACTAAAACTTCCAGTGTCTTTTCAAAGTTATAAAAAAGATTGGAGGGTAGATAGCTCCCCTCCCACGCAGCTTATCCCCCTAAGCAACCTGGTAAAGATCTTAAGATAGCAATTTTGTCAAACATAGTTGAAAGACCAAATAAAAAACGATTTCGACAATAACATGGACACCCCCAAACTGTTTGTGAGTTAAATTTATCTTATTTAAAAAATAATTTTTGTTGATTTTTTGCATTAAATCAGAAAAAAAACTAATAAAAAATTTCAGTCAAAGATCTTCTGAATAAAAGCTCAATGTTAAAGTAAAAAATCGAATGGGTGGAAATATTATCTAAAATAAGATGAGACAATAAAAATGGTACGATTAAAAAAAAAATTAAGAAATAAATTATATTACTGGATGTAATTTACATGTACCAGTCATTTAAAAAATAAAAAATCAGTATTTGAATATTAATACAGGAAACAGCAATTAGAACGATAGTGCTCATGAGCTTCTGTTTTATTTTCATTTCTTTGTGGCGATTTGTGGAGGACTACTCTCAGGAGCCCTCTTAACACAGAGTTTGCCTTAGCAGATCTGGCCGAGATTTCGGCCTCAAGTGTGCCACTAGAGGATATAATTGATCAAAGATATCTGAAGTGCCTTACCACATCAACAGCTGGGCTGTTAATCTTAACAGTTGAGAGTGGTGCTGATGTTGTCTTTTCTCTGGGTATGATCTTCGTTATCTTTCAGTTGATATAAAGCCCAACTCTAGAGGCTGTGAAGGAGAGTGTTTCGAGTACAGACTTAGTTGGTCGATATTGTCACTAAGGACAGGTACATCGTCCACGAAATCAACATCGGATAGAGTCCTCCCAGCATAACTGATGCCGAATGGTTGGGTATGGTGCGTCTCGCTCAGGATGTGGTCGGTGAAATAGTTAAACAGCTCAGGTACAGCAACGCATCCTTGCCATATTCCATTTTGTATTTGGAATGAAGAGAAAACCTTCCTTTTAACCAGGACGGCGTTTTCTGTGTGTTTTCTGTATGTTCTGGCGTTTTCTGTACTATCTTTGTGGGTAGGCTAGCTTTCAGGATTAGCCAAATGGACGGTCTTTCAACAGTGTCAAAGGCAGAACTAAAGTCAATGGGAGCTATGTAGGTTTTTTTTGTTAAATTCCACTGTCTTCTGAACGATCTATCAAACCGTGTCAATCTGTTCTGTCGTCGATCTTCCTGGTATGAATTCGGTTTGTTAGGGGCAACGCAAAGCATGCAGGGAACTTGTTGCACGTGTCAGCAGCAGCATCGCAAACAGCATTCCAAGAAGAGACAGTAGGGTGTTACCGCGGTAGTTCCCGCAGTTCGTCTTGCTCCCTTGACACACTGACACAAGGATTCCTTTCTTTCAGTTTGATGGTCTAACTTTTGTGTGCCAGATAATGCTGAACACTATCTGTACCCAGAATATCATTGCAGGCCCACCTATTGTGAGTAGCTAAGAAGCGATGCCACAAGTACCGGTTGTTTTATTATCCCTAAGTTTCTTTACGGCCGATCTGATCTCCTCAGGAGAAAACTCGTCGCTGTCAGTGGAAGCGGTAGTTTTTGCAGCAGCAGCAATAAGCCCGGGGTCAATGCAATCAGGTGGATGTGAATTGAGCAGTATATCGAAGTGTTTCTTCCATATACCAAGACATTGGGACTGGTCGTACATGGTTTCTCCATACGCTGCTTTCCGGCTTGTGGACGCAATGGAGTGTTGCCCAGTCAGCTCAAGCAAGATCTTGAATGTTGCACCTATGTCTTTGGGAAGCTTGCTCGAGCTCAGTGGCTTTGCCTCCAATGAAGTCTTTCTTGTCCTTGTGAAACATAGACTTGCACTGTTTGTTGAATTGTCTTTAGAGTGTGATATCTCCTCGTAGTCACGCTAGCCGTATCTGCTCAATCACTTCGAACGTTTGGCTGCTAATCCACTATTTTTGTTTCACTACTTCAAGCCCACAACTTCTGTAATTGCAGTGAGAACATTAACTTAGAAAATATTCTACGCTGACTCACTTTTCGAACACTGTTGGAAGGGCTCAAAGTGGTTAGAGACCTCAACCATATACCGTTTACGAACCAAAGGATCTTGCTTAAATCGTGAGGTGTCTATCTTCTTGGAGGAAGAGGAGTTATTCTTGTTGGCCATCAGCCCGAGTTTGATCCTTGCAGAAAGAAGACGATGGTCAGTATTGCTGAGCTCAGCACCTCTGTATGAGCGGCAGTTCTGTACAGACGAATGCCAGCGTCGTCTTAAAATGTAGTCGAGCATCTTTTTGTCTTGCCGTCAATGTTGTTACATGTGAGCTTCGCAATGTCTTTTCTCACGACCAATGTATTAATGACTGATAGGGCGTGGATGATGGAACAGCTGCTCTCTATTCTCATTCAGAGCGTCAACCGTCAAAGGTTCAACAGCCGCATCATATAGGTCAGAACTGTTAGCAACAACGGCGTTAAAATCACCTATGACAGTGAGGTAGTCGTTTGGTGACACAGAGGAGAGCATGAAGGAAAGCACTGCATAGAAGTAGTCCTTATCTCCATTCTCGGCCTCATTTGTCGGTGCATAGCAGGTAAGAACAGTTACCTTCCTATGCTTGCTGTCTATTCTCGCTGTCAGTAAACGTGAGGAGATAGGTGTAAATGACAGTAGCGCTTTCCGGGCGAAGCTGTTGAAAACAAGGTTGACTCCCTCTCTTCTTTGGGTTTACGTTTATTTTGAATATCAATGTTGTCACTTACTTCCAATACAAAAAACAAGTTTTTTTTAACTTTATTTTGGAGTACATGAGAGCTAGAGGTTAAAGAATAGGTTGTTTATTTGGGCATCAAGTCTGCACGCTAATAGGGATGTCTAAGCATTCAGAAGATTGTAATTGAAAGGGTAATAAGCAAATAAATATCCTTTTGAGAAGTAATTTAGGTCAGGTAGTACTTGTGAAAATTCAGAGAAGACTCATTCAGATAAAAGAAGTTGCAAATCTTCATTATAGGTGAGAAGCTTGACGTTATGCCAAAATGGAACAAGTACGGTTTAGTTCAGCTAACAGATTTTAAGATAATTTAGAGCCTAAAGAATTCATTTGGCTCAGGGGTAATACAAGTAGATTTTCTATAGAAGTTTCATTTTCAAGAGTGCTAGATTGGTTAGAACATTGAAACTTTAGGAGAATACAATCAGGTTAACAAGGGTTCGGTGTTTTTAAGTCAAATTATCTGGAGGTTTGAAGAATGCTAGATAGATTTCTGGGAGTAAGCGAATACATGAGAAGAAAGTAGGTGCTTCTAAACGGTTTAGAGCCCGACCAATATATCAGGCCAATATTGAAGTTAGTGTCATAATCGGATATCCGCAAAAAAAAACAGACAAAAACAAGCTTTTTTTTATGCGCAACTTATAACGAAAATGGTAAGAGATTTTTGTGTTAATTTTTCCTTGTCCAATCCTTAGAAATGAAGCCAGCAGCAAAGTCAACCAGGTGAGTCAAATGAAGTCAAAGCAAATTTGTTGTCAATGCACACCTACATGTCAAATCACAATTGGTGCATCAATATTCGAAATAAATGCTGAGCTCACAAACGTACAATTTCTACCAAAACAACTAAATAAAACACAATAAATCATACGTTTGGTTTGATGAATATTCACTTGCGTGGGTAAGAGATCCATGAATTATTCGATTAAATCTTGCTATCTAGTTAGGGGCATAGCTAAGGTAAGGGATTTCACTGAGTGGAAAGGGGGGAAGTTCGGTATGTGGTGCCGATACCTCCAAAAACCATTTTCATTTGATATCTAGCTTTTGAGTCGAAATTTTTCGGCAATTTTTGGACAATTTTTTGGACACAATCTTCAAATCCCTTCTCCAACCTTAAAATCCTAGTTTTACCCCTGTATCCAAAAAAGGAGAGGAGGAACAGCAGTTTGAATTGACAGCATATTTGATAACAGACTTACAACTTCGACAAGGGATGAAGAAAAGCTTCCTTTAGAGTGATCGTGAAGTAACAGCATTCGTTTGGAAGCATCTCTGCTGTCTACCCTCTTTTGACCCAAGCAAAAGAGATTTCAGCTTGGTGGGGAACATTTATGATAACAGACGAAGAGGTTTAAAAGGCGAAAATGCTGAAAAATTGTGATTTGAACTTGCTTTTTTGTTATATTTTTGTGGGTGTGCGTTGCTACGGCCCAATGGAATTTGAACTTATTCATCTTTCAAATAAATAGATGTCATTTGTTTAAAAGAAAAGTAAAATTTCCACACCTACTATAATTTTTTTTAAATCCTCGATCACTCTTTATCTTAGTGTTATATACTTTCCAAATTTGATCCATAATCTCTATAAATTGTTGCATATACTACTTGTTTTCTTGCTGCGTTAGTTTTACCGTTTTCTTAAATCAGTAAATGTATATAGTTTTTTTGTTAAAGTTAACTTTTTGTTGTTTATCTTTTAATAAGAATTTTGCAAACTTCAACTTTGAACGGTCACATTAACTTCTCAAAACTGTCTACTGTAGATTCTTTATTGCTTTTGTCACATTATATTTCACAATTTAGGATCTGTTTTCTTTCTGCAAAAACTATAGTCAAACAGTTCCAAAATTGTTCAATAGCCCCCTACCCCCCAATTCTTTCGGTATACCACACATGAGAAATAACCTTGTGCCTGAAGGCACAGCTCTCTACAGAATTGACATATTTTCATAAACTATAATTTCTCTTTCTTATTCCTAGAGACTTCACGTAATGGCAGTAAAATGATATAGTTTGTTTCGAGAATTACTCCTTTTATATAAGCATAAAAAAATAATCTAAATTTTCAATGGTTTTTACCTTGTAAAATGCTATTTCAAAGCCAGGTAAAAAGTGAACTTTAAATATAATTGAAAATATTGCATTTTTCAGTAAGACAACAAGACGGTTTTAGCTTCTATTTCTCCTTCGAGGGGGTTGATCATGGATAATAAGAGTTTGAGTCTGTTGAAACCATAGATGATGAGTATCGTCTTATGTTCGGGGTAAGGTACGAGGTTTTTCTTGAAAATCCATAAAAATTCTCATTACCCTGATGCCTAAAAAGAAAAAGGCTTTTGCCAGCTTTGCCTCTTACTCAGACTATTAGTCTTCGTTTTTATGGCACTTGGTATTAACCGAGTGACATATAGCAATTGCAAATTCTGTCTGTCGGTCCCGGTTTTGCTACTTTAGGTACTTCCTGGTAAGCTAGGAAAATGAAATTTGGCAGGAATATCAGGGACTGGACCATATTAAATTTTAAATAGTCATTTTCCCGATTTGACCATCTGGGGGGGGGGGGAGTGGGGGGCCCATTAATTCGGAAAAAATAGAAAAAAAAAGTATTTTTAACTTACGAACGGGTGATCAGATCTTAATGAAATTTGATATTTTGAAGGATATCGTATCTCAGAGCTGTTATTTTAAATCCTGACCGGATCTGGTGACATTGGGGGGGAGTTGGGGCGGGGAAACCTAAAATCTTGGAAAACACTTAGAGTGGAGGGATCGGGATGAAACTTGGTGGGAAAAATTAGCACAAGTCCTAGATACATGATGGACATAACCGGAACGGATCCTCTCTCTTTGGGTTAGCTGGGACGGGGGGTTAATTCTAAAAAATTAGAAAAAATTAGGTATTTTTAACTGACGAACGGGTGATCGGATCTCAATGAAATTTGATATTTAGAAGGATATTGTATCTCAAAGCTCTTATTTTAAATCCCGACCTGATCTGGAGACTTTGGGGGGGGAACCTAAAATCATGGAAAACACTAAGATTGGAGGGATCGGGAGGAAAATTGGTGGTAGCCTAACAAACAAATACTTCAGAGTAATCAGTGCTTTGTACATAAATAACAAAGCTAAAGTCAAGGTAGTAAAAGAGGTTAGTAGCTGGTTTTGTTCATAATCAAGAGTTAAGCAGTTTTGTGTTCTCTGCCTATTTGGATAGATTATTTTGATGGACCTGGGACTAAGGAGATAAGCAAAGGCTAATGTAAAACATGGAACCAATGGGGGAAGTAAACATTTCTTGGAGTTAGACTTTGTTGATGATTCCAGCATCCTAGATGAAAGTATGAGGAAAATGAATGAGCTTCTTGACGTTTTGCAAGTTCAGGGTGCTACAATAGGTTTGAAAATTAATGTTTAGTAGACTAGGTTGCTAAGGCTAGGAGTAAGTCATAATGAACAGGTAACATTGAGTAACGAAACATTGATCAAGCAGACAGCTTAATTGACCTAGGTAGTATTATTAGTAAAAATGATGGGTGCATGCATTTAAGATATTAAAAACTGAATACCTAAGTCCCACGATATTTATCCACAGTTGAAAAAACTTTGACAGAATATGAAGAAAAGTCTTCAAGCCCAGATTAGAATATTGGAAGCTAATTTGATGATAGAGTTAAGTATGGTTCTGAAGTATAGCTGCTTCTAAAAACAGGAGAATTTTAAGATGCTTTCCAGAGAAATTGCCAATAGATTGTTTTTTGGGTACCCAACTGACTGACCATATTTCAAACAGCAGGCTATACAAAAATGTGGTTCTAGTTTGTGTACCTATTATTTGTTTCCTGTATATTTGATGGTAAGACCAATTTGGTCTCAGTGGTAAGAAATTTAAGGGATTTAACAACTTCACAACTTAACAACTTCAGCGTTTAATCGAAGCGAGGGAACCAAACCAAAGTGTTGCGAGTGTCTCGCAACACGGTTGCCGCTTCACCTCACGTTGGCCTTGCAACGTAGATCTAGTTATTTTCTTACTCTTAATTGATTCATTCCTTATAGTATATTCGGAATGTGTGTAATATATTCGATTTTAAGTAAATATAAATTGAAATTGAAAGATCCAACTAGTATTTACTGATGATATTGTAATTTTTTTTGGTGGCCACAATAGACTATTAATTTTTTTTTGCCAAGTCCGTATAAAACATTGTGGGTACAACGAATCAGATATACCAAATTTTCGAAACAAAACTGAATGATCTATGATCTCTGAATACAAAATCCATATTTCTTGTTGCTTCAACTCAAACCTTAATAATTAAAATCAGTTGTTGCTAGAACCAAAGTTATTTTATCAACATTTTCCTTTTCTCTGTGATTTCATTTATATTGTAAACATTTCAATAGCATTTACCCTAATTCATCTTTTCAAGTAAATAGATGTCACTTCGTTTAAAAGGAAAGTAAAAATTCCACACATACTATAATTTTTGTAATCCTCGATCACTCTTTATCTGGGTGTTATATGCTTTCAAAATTCGATCTATAATCTCTATAGTTTGTTGCATATACTACTTGTTTTCATGCTGTGTTTGTTTTATAGTTTTCTTAAAGCAGTAAATGTGTATAGTTTTTTGTTAATATTCACTTTTTGCTGTTCAACTTTTAATAAGAATTTTGCAAACTTCAAATTTGAAGGGCCATGTCAAATTCGCAGAATTAACATTCGATTCTTTGTTTTTTTCTCATTATATTACAAAATTTATAATTTTTTTCTGCAAAAGAAATAGTCAAACATTTCCCAAACTGTTCAATAGCCCTCCCCCTCTTCCGCCAATTCTTTCGGTAACACACTCTTGAGACATATCCTTGTGCCTGAAGGCACAGGTATGTACAAAATTGACATATTTTTATAAATTATAATTTCTCTTTCTTATTCCTAGAGACTTCACGTAGTTGCAGTTAAATGATATAGCTTGTCTTGAGAATTTCTCCTTTTATATAAACATAAAAAAATTAGTGTAATCTCTTTAATGATTATTACCTTGTAAAATGTTCTATCAATGCCTAGTAAAAAGTGAAATTTGAATATAATTAAGAATATCTTATTTTTCAGTAAGACAACAAGACGGTTATAGCTTCTATTTCTCCTTCGCGGGGTTTGACCATGGATAATAAGAGTTTGAGCCAGTTGAAACCATAGATGAGGAGTATCGTCTTATGTTCAGGGTATCAGGATGAAACTCGGTGGGAAAAATAAGCGGAAGTTCTAGATACGCTATTGACGTAACTGAAACGGATCTGTTCTGTTTGGTGGAGTTGGGGGGGGGTAGGGTTAATTCTGAAAATTAGAAAAATGCGGTGTTTTTAACTTACGAAGGAGAGATCGCATCTTGGTGAAATTTGAAGTTTGGAAGGATTTCGTGTCTTAGAGCTCTTATTTTAAATCCCGACTGGATCTGGTGATATTTGGGGGGATTGAGGGGGGAACCTAAAATCATGGAAAACGCTTAGAGTGGAGGGATCGGCATGAAACTTGGTGGGAAAATTAAGCACAAGTTCTAGATACGTGATTGATATAACTGAAACGGATCCACTCTCTTTAGGGTGGTTGGGGGGGAGGGTTAATTCTGAAAAATTAGATAAAAATGAGGTATTTTTGGCTTACGAAGAGGTGATCGGATCTCAATGAAATTTGAAATTTAGAAGGATATATGGTCTCAGAGCTCTTATTTAAATCCTTACCGGATTCGGTGACATTGGGGGGAGTTGAGAGGGGGGAACCTAAAATCTTGGAAAACACCTAAGAGTGGAGGGATCGCGATGAAACGTGGTAGGAAACATAAGCTTAAGTCTTAGATACGTGATTGACATAATCGGAACGGATCTGCTCTATTTGGGGGAGCTGGGGGGGTGGGAGGTTAATTCTGAAAAAATAGAAAAAATGAGGTGTTTTTAACTTACGAAGGAGTGATTGGATCTTAATGAAACTTCATATTTAGAAGGACCTTGTAACTCAGATCTCTTATTTTAAATCCTGACCGGATTCAACATCATTGGGAGGGGAGCAGTTGGGGGGGGACCGATAATCTTGGAAAATACTTGAAGTGGAGAGATCAGGATGAAACTGGATGCGAAGAATAAAAACAAGTTCAACATACGTGACTGATATAATCGAACTGGATCCGCTCTCTTTGGTCGGGGGGGGGGGGAATAATTTGGAAAAATTAGATAAAATGAGGTATTTGTAACTTACGAACAGTTGATCAGATCCTAATGAAATTTGATATTTAGAAGGATCTTGTGTTTTAGAGCTCTTGTTTTAAATTTCGACCGGATCTTGTGACATTGGGGGGAGTTAAAGGGGGAAACCGGAATTCTTGGAAAACGTGAAAGTTGGGGTGTCTTTATCTTACGAATAGGTGATCGGATCTTAATGAAACATGATACATAGAAGGATCTTATGTCTCAGATGCTCCATTTTTGACTCGAATCTGATCCGGGGACATAGGGGGTTGGAAGGGGAAACAGAAATCTTGGAAAAATCTTGGAGTGGAGAGATGGGGATGCAACTTGATGGGAAGAATAAGCACAAGTTCTAGATACGTGATTGACATAATTGGAACGGATTTGTTCTCTTTGGAGGAGCTAGGGGGGGGGGGTTAATTTGGAAAAATTAGAAAAACTGAGGTATTTTTAACTTAAGAACGGATGACCGGGTCTTAATGAAATTTGAGATTTAGAAGGAAATCGTGTCTCAGAGCTCTTATTTCAAATTCAGACCAGATCTGTGACATTGGGGGAAGTTGGATGGGGAAATCGGAAATCTTGGAAAATGCTTAGGGTGGAGGAATCGGGATGAAACTTGGTGGGTAGAATAAGCATATGCTGTAGATACGTGATTGACGTAACCGTACTGGATTTGCTCTCTTTGGGGGAGTTAGGGGGTGGGGCTCGGTTACATAAAAAGGCAACTATAAATTTTAATTTTTAATGAATGTTTTTATTAGTAAAAAATATACGTAACTTAAGAATTAGCTTACGTAACAAACTTTTATATTCTTAAATTATTATTATGTATATGAGGGGGCTTGTACCCTCGTTAATACCTCGCTCTTTACACTAAATCGTAAGTTTTGTCCCAATTCTTTAAGATTGACCCCTGAATCCGAAAGGCCATAGAATAAATAGTTGAAATTATTAAAAATACTAAAGCATAAAGAGTGAGGTATTTATCTCCTCCTAAATACCTCGCTCTTTATGCTAAAGTATTTTTATAACCCCTCATATGCGTAATAATCTCTGTTCGTTTTAAGTTTCAATGCTACTCCTTACTTTCAATTGAAAAACCCTTTCCATGTTTATTTTTTCATTGTCTTTTTTTATAGTAATTTTAGAAAACCCTGCGCCCTTTCATTGAATTTCTGTTCCCCCATGACATATTTCTCCAAGGAAAGATCCTCCCACATAGCTCCCTCCCTTCAACCCCATCCCCAAAACCAAAAAAACCCCTGAAAACGCTGTACACTTCCCAATAACCATTATTATATGTAAACACTGGCCGAAGTTTGTAACTTGCAGCCCCTCCCCCAGGGACTGTGGGGGAGTAATTCATTCCCAAGGACATTGTAATTATGGTTTTTGACTATGCGGAACAAAATGGCTATCTCAAAATTTTTATCCGTTGACTTTGGAGAAAAAATGAGCGTGGGAGGGGGCCTAGGTGCCCTCCAATTTTTTTGGTCACTTAAAAAGGGCACTAGAACTTTTCATTTCCGTTAGAATGAGCCCTCTTGCGACATTCCAGGACTACTTGGTCGATACGATGACCCCTGGGGAAAAAAAAAAAAAAAAAACAAACAAATAAACACGCACCCGTGATTTGTCTTCTGGCAAAAAATACGAAATTCCACATTTTTGTAGATAGGAGCTTGAAACTTCGAAAATAGGGTTCTCTGATACGCTGAATCTGATGGTGTGATTTTCGTTAAGATTCTATGACTTTTTGAAATAGGGGTCGTTTTCCCCTAATTTTGATGGGTAAGACTAAACTTGATTAAACTTATATATTTAGAATCAGCATTAAAATGCGATTCTATTGATATCAAAACCCGATTTTTTAGAGTTTTGGTTGCTATTGAGCCGGGTCGCTCCTTACTACAGTTCGTTACCACGAACTGTTTGATGACGTAGCCCATCTGCCCAGACGCATACTTTGTAAGCATTATTCACTTCTTCCCCTGTCTCATCAATTTCTAACTTTTTACCTTTTGTCATGCAGTTTGTTATATAGTTTGGCAACTTGGAGCCGATATGACCAGTAATTGAACATCATTGTTGCCTTTTTTTAGGTTGCCTATAATTCTGTCAACAATTATCTTCTGATCTAAATTGAGGGAATTGAAGTCATTTGACAACTGTCTTTAATAGAAATGACGTAGCCCATCTGCCCAGACCTTTGTACGGATTATTCACTTCTTCCCATGTCTCATCAATTTCTAACTTTTCGCCTTTGGTCATGCAGTCTGTTATATAGTTTGGCAACTTGGAGCCGATATGACCAATAATTGAACTCTTAGAAGAGTTAGGAATGCCGAATCTGTAATCACTAATCCATAAGCCTGAATTTCTTTTGAATTTCCCTTGGCAGTATTTGCTGCAGCGGTGCATCTGGTGATTAACAATAAGTTTGTGCAGGGTCGGACTCGATAGTTTATAAAGAAAATGACTTGTGGTAAAGCTATCAATGTACCGTGTAACTTCATCCAGTGATGATTTTCTAGCAACTCGTACAGATTCTACCCTGAGAGTGTAATGCACATGTGGTGCACCACTCGTTTGGTATTCAATTCGTCAATAGTAGTCCTTGATTTTACCAAAGACGGGATTCAACTTTGTACAGGAAAGGTTGTTGAATAGGGCTCTCCATTTTTTGTAAAAATGTATGACCACAGACACAGGGGCTATTGCTGTTAGTTCAGCTGGTGTCATTTTATCGACGCCAACCACATGACTGTTGATGTCACTTGAGTGTTTTATGAATTCTGGGAACACCATTCCGCACGTGAGGCTTTAATGAATAACTGTAATATCATAGACTTGACTTTTCCCACCAAAGCGTGAAAATATTGTCGATATCCTTTCACGTTTGACTGGATTTCTGTGTTGAAGTCGATCCAGAAGATCTTTTGCACTTTGATTAACCTTACAGTCCTAATCATGTGTGCCGCACTGTTACAAAAGTAAGAAAGGTCTTGATGCTGAAAGTTGTGAAATAGATAGTTTTGTCTAAGTGGAACTGTCGGTGTCTACTAAGAAGACGCCCCTTGATATAGTCTGCATTTCGCATTGAAAAATGACGGGAGATGTCCTGCATATGGTCTTTGCCATAAGGGAAGAGATTTGAAAATGCTTTGATGTCCAATTCCTCTTGAAACTGATCCTCCCCTAAATCATGTAATCTTTTCAATTGAAATAGGTCAGTCTCAATGTTTTTATAGTTCTTGGAGTCATCAATAAAGTCTTTCGGTACTGACGAGTCAAGTTTTTGTATAGAGAAATGCTCTACTAAGGGTGATTTGGCATCATTTGTAAGTTTTTCCTATATTGCCCCCTCTGGTGCTTCATAAGTTTGCTCTTGTCCCTTTTCTTTTTCTAATGTGACTCAATAGTCTCTCAACTCTTCTAGTGTGTATGCTTTAATATTCCTATGCACAATATTGTTTGCTTTCAACCAAAATCGTGCTTTGTGTATTTTGCTTAAATCAATAAGTGCTGCCCAAACATTCTTGTTATAGGTTGTTTGTCCATTGACAAGTATGACAAAACTGTCAATGTTTAGCAATTTTTCTGGTTTTACATCTACATTTGCTTGGTCATCTACAGGTAGATGTACAATTCTTCCTTTAAGAGCCTCTGTCAATTCGTTTGCTAGTCTTTATGATCCCAGGACTTGTCCAAGTCTAGCAACTGTTTGATATGGTGTGACACATCTTATCATTAACAGTTCAAATTGATTCAAATTCTTAGTGCGAACTGGAGTTTCATAAGTTTTTCCTGATCTGGCAGTTTTAACTGCTCGCAGAAATCATAAGGAACTGATAGGTATTCGTCTCCTATCTCAGTTACTTTTATTTGCTTTTTCCCAAAGATATTCATAATTTCTGATTCTTCTGTAGATATCTGAGGACGCAGAGGCTCCAAAAAGCTTGTAAAGTTTTTCATCTTCAGTTTTGGAATTGCAGCTTCTACAACGGATCATTATTGTGCAACACTATTTTTGCTCCTAATTGTTTTCACATCAATTATGAGTCTGTATCTTTCTACAGCCTTTTACAAGCCTTTAACAAAGTTTGCTAGAAGAGGAAATTGTGGTGCTTGTGCTCGCAGAGCACGAACAAAGCTGTAATTTCCTTTACATGGGTGACAATAAAGTGAATGTCCCATTTTGTCCAGTTTAATTGACTGGTTTGCGCAGCAATTGGATTTATCCAAATACAATTCCAGTGAATCTTCATTAATGTATCTTCTTTGCTCATCTCGGAAACTGTCCAAAAGAGAATAAGACTCATTTCAATGTCAATTGGCTCATATTTGCAGAGATCTCGATGGCATTTCAATTTAATTTGGGGATATTTCTCTGCCAACTAACTTTTGACAGTAGAATGTATTTCGATGGTCCCTCTCTAATTTTTTTTTATTCAAATCCTTTATCATATATCTTTTATAAATATCGATGAGAATTTTAATTTGTTAGTATTTTAGTCTTCATCATCAAATTTGGTAGAAGATTGTGTTTTTAAATCCTTCAACTAACCTTTTGTGAAAAGGAGGTACAAAATTTGGAAAGCTATTCTCAGTGTCATTATCTTGCTGCTTTTGTGTTGTTGTCTCGCACAAGCGTCTATTACCAACTTCTACAGCTTTGTTATTACTATAGTAAAACAAATTTCCTCTTCCTTCCTCATCAGTTGGAATTGCAGCGTAAAGGTCACCAGTGTGACCACTCCTCAAACAATGGTTGACATCAAAGATTTTATACACTTACTCGAGATGATAAGCTTCATTATGCACAAAATGTTCAATGGCATTTCCCATTGCAAGGGTAAATTCTTCAATATCAGAGAAAAAATCTGCTTTTGGTAGATTCTACAAGATTTTAGAAAACTGCTTTTGGATGTTTGCATTTAGCTTTACTAAAGAGTTCGAAGCTATGTTAATGTCTACGTTAGCCATTGCTAGCAGTAGCTTAATTTCAATGGTTGAACACGTTCTTTCTTTTTTTTTTGCACATTTCAAAGTTAGTATTTAAATTTTCTAAATGTGACTTAATATTTGCTACAGTCCTGGACCTATATGCCCACCTTTGTCTGTAATTTCTTACAAATAAACTAGATTGCATGTTATTAGCCAGAGATGAATTGTGCGTGGACTGGCTTATGAAGCAGGACATATCAAAAGACTTGGCGCTGGTTTGTGCTCGGTTCTGACTTTTCTTTATCATTTTTGAAGGATAACTTTTCACTTTCTTTTATGTATATCTCATTGCAAGCTTAGGCAGAGTTGAGTTTTGTGATAATGTTTCGCCATTTTTTTTTCGTCGACCTGCGGCTTCTGTAAAAATTCTTATAGAATTTGATGACTATTTTTAATGTTTCCCTCCTCTGTTGCTTACTAGAAAAGTCAGTCCCTCTTTGTGTTTTCAATAAATTGTAAATAGTTACTTTTTCAATGTGATTCCTTTGATGCAAATCATCTCTCCTGTTTGGTTCTTGGTTTCCAAGAGACTTATCTGATGTAATTTTGACGACACTCTTCATTATCTCTATAGATGATATTTCTCTGGATTGATATAGACTTGATGGCCTTCAGGCAATAAGTCGTCATTTTTATATTTATCCTTCACATGTTGTAATGCTAACTTGATAGTCTTCAGGCGATAAGTCTCTTCTTTTCTGCAATTATCCTTCACACTTTCGGATGCTAACTTGATACTGCTCTGGTGATAAGCTTCATCATTTTTGTATTAGTCCATCACATGCTCTGATGATTAATTGATAAGATTCTGGTGATTGAAGAATTTCCAAGGAAACCAAACACACTCAAAAATTTCCCTAACAATGGCCCCAGAATATCTCCACTTGCAAAATTGAGTAGAAAAAGTACCTTTGTGAAAAAAATACCTTATGCAAACTTCGCGCTTTACTTAGGCAGCGCTATTGCGCTACCTATGATATATATATATATTTTAATTGGGGTTGTTAATAAGATTTAGTTGAAAAATTCTTACGATTTATTTTTAAAGAATTGTAAAGGGCCATGTTCAAACTTGTGTGTGTTTATGTGTTTATCAGTTTGATTATATTCTATTCTTTCTATACTACTGATAAAATGTAATAATTTATTATGCTTTAATATTTCGTCGAAAGTTCAACATTAATACATAAATAACTTATACTATCTTTTTTTTCTTTCAATAACCTTGAAAACCATACCTTTGTCTAATTTTTTTAATTTCTTTTCAAGATCATCTGCTTTAGAATCAAAACGCTTAGGTGCAAATAGATCAACAATTTCACCTTTAAAATCAATAATGATAGTGATTGTCTTTCCATGTTTAGCTGCAACCCATTTGATTCCTATAAGCGTGTATTCCATCCCAATATGTAAATCTTCTTTCCTAATAATTCTATTATATTTAAGTTCTATTGTCGTTTCGTTTAAAAGCTTCTCCATTTATTAGTTTCTAATTTAATTAAAACATTTTTCAAATCGAAAACAATGCTTGCGGATATGATCTTGAATCGCTTCCCGACTAAGACGACCTAACCTAACCTAGTTCATTTCCGTCACCGGTAAGTAGGATCCCGGCGTTTGGATGTTCAGACTGGAGGTAATCAAGTGACATAGATAACGACGAAGACCACACTGCCTTTCCATCACAAACACCAAAAACAAGAAGAACAATAGGAAATTTTTTAAGACAGTGGGAAACAAATTAGAATGAATATTTGGCCCTATATCCAAGGGTCGTCCTCAGCAATACAAATAAGAAAAAACAACTTACAAGAGGATAAAATCAATAAAACTAAAATGAACAGTTTTTCAAAACAGTCCCAGCATCCTTACCAGTTCAACCAGGACTGATAAATAAATTGTTATGAAACGAGGCAGTTCATTGAAATGAAAGAAAATGAATTAAAAACACGTTTTTAATGCCAACCTAGCTTTTTTCGCTGCTGATCTTATAGGTCTATTTGTGACAGGTTCTGTGTTAATATCTATTGGTTTTCTATAATATTTCGTAGTCATTTTTAATTAAATTTGTGTATAGAGCATTCAGTGAATATTCTCCTAAATCCCTATTTAAGGAAATATTATTATTCATCTGTTGGATTTCAATTGCTTCTCGAACTACTTGCTTTATGCCTAGATCAGTGCTAATAATGGCGGATTCTTCAAAAAGTATTTTGTGGCTAGGATTTTCGAAAACATGGCTGCTTAAAGCAGAATCGAAAGAAACAGAAGTAGTGTTAGAATTCAGAGCTTTGGTGATATCATCTTTATGTTGTTGTAGGCGTCTCTCGAAATTCTGGTGGGTTCTCCCTATATAGAATTTGCCACAGCTGCAAGGTATTTGCTAGACACCTCTTTGGCGAGTAACTGGAGTCTTATCTTTACTAGAATTTAGGAAATTAATGATTTTCAAATTATTGGTAAATACAACATACAGATTATTTTGTGTGCATACTTTTTTAAAATTTCTAGTGATTTTTTGGATATATGAGAGGTAAATTATGTTTTGGGGTTTATCGGGATTCTCACATGGTAAATTATCGTTGACTTTATGGGAGTGTCTTTTCACTCTACGTTTAATTGTATTATTAATAAATAAAAGAGGATACCCATTTCCAAAAAGTATGTCTCTGATAAAGTCTAGTTCAGCTGTGATGTAGGAATCAGAACAGATGTTTAGGGCACGATCGACGAGAGATATTACGACCAGTCTTTTAACTTGTGGGGGATGGTTTGATTCAAAATGTAGATATCTAACGTTTTTGGGTTGGTTTTCTGTAAATAGTAAAATTGAGTTCATCTAAGTTACAAATAATAAGAACATCTAGGAATGAGATTTATTTACAATTTCGATTTCTAACATAAACTGTAAATTCCAATCATATGTATTAAGGTGATCTAAAACAAACCCTAAGTTCATTTCCCCCATTGTTCCAAAGTGAAATTACGTCATCCATGTAACGTCCCCAAAACATGTGTGTCAACAAATATGAATTTAATATGCTCTACATAAATATTCGCCAGTAACCCGGAGATAGGCGCACCCATGGATAAGCCATTTATTTGTTGGTAGAAAGAATTACGGAACTGAAAATACATTGAATATTTGTTACAAAGTTTAACCAAGGTCATTAAAACGTCACAATCTAATCCTGTTGCAGAAGCTTCTATTAAGTCATAATTTTCATTTATTCTATTTTCTAATAATTTCTCGGATTCTGCTACATTAATAGTTGTATACATAGACACAATGTCGAAGCTACAGATAACTGTATTTTCTGAAATATTTACTTTTTTGAGCTTGTCAACTAAATCAACTGAATTACGCATATAAGATTTTTTAGAAAAAAAGCGAAGGTTTGAAGGCTGTACACAACCATTTTCCAATGTTAGAGGTGGGGGCTTTCATACAAGCTACAATTGGCCTTAAAGGAATGCCTTGCTTATGTAATTTTGGTAGACCATAAAATTTTGGACAAAAGCTGCCTCGGGGAGAAAATTTATTATATAATTGTGGAGTAATTTTACCATTTTGTTTTAGATCTTTTCATTCTTTTTTAATTTGATCAAAACTGATCAGTATGATCGTGGGTTATAGTTTTTATGTAGTTTTTTCATTTTGATGGGCATAAATTTTTGTGTTGTATTCTTTCGTATCCACGACAACCAAAGAATTGCTTTTATTTGCTTTAGTTATAATAATGGACGGACCTTTGCGGAGATTGGGTAGAATTCTTAGGTCCCGCAAATTATCTGGTTTTATGTAGGCGGGAGGATTAGCATTTTTTTATTATTGTAAAGTGTATCAGTAAGACAAGCCCTAACTTCGTCTGGGTTGGAAATAGACGAATAAAATTTGTGCAAAGAAGACTAGAGAGGAAATCAAATCTAGTTAGACACTAAATCCTCCCACTTTATTTTTTATAAGTTGTGCAAACGTAGACAAGCAAAAATTAAAGGAAAAGGTTAACAACCACTGTATTAAAAAAAACAAAAAAACTAAACTACACTTGAATTCACTCAAAAAGGAATATACTTGTCAACACTTTTTGTCAAGAATTCTTTAAAAATTTCGTCCATTCTATACATTTTTTTTAACCACCTTCCGGCATTATTTGTGGAGTATGTTCTTTAAAGTGCTGTGCTATTCCACTAAGCAACTGATCTCCATTGGTATAAACAATAGTTGCTCTGGTTGTTGCTCTACTAATTGCTTCTATAAGGTCATGGATCTTGAGATTACCTCGTAATTCCTTGTCACTGAAATGTTTCATAATAGTTTTAAAGATAAACTTTGTCCTCTTGAAACCTTCGGAACTCAATTCTTGAATAATTGTTTCTAGCTTGTTTTTCTGCGTAAATGATTCCAAGTTTTCGTTAACAAAAATGATACTAATTTTATATTCTTTTTTTCGAAGTGGAATCTTCCATTAAAAAAAATTTAGAGGATGAGCATCTTTAATTTCTTCATCGGGAATTCCTAGAGAACTCATAAGGCTCTTTGCCTCCGAAATAGCACCTTCTCCATCCCTGGAATAAAAAAAGTGAAATAGATTATAAGGATTCTTGCAAAGAGTGCAAATGAAAATACAGACATAGTTTATAAACTAAAAAAAACTACCAAATGTTTTGGGGATAATTCCCATGTATTTTTTCAATAGCGTTTAGTCCTCGTCAGTGCTATATCGTTTTAAAACTCAACGTTTATTTAGATCTGTTGCTTTCTCATGCTGCTTAAATCTAAGAACATCCTTGTTTTTCTCATTTCTACGTCTTCTTCTTATTTGTGACTCTTTGACTCTTTTTTTCTTCTGTCTTGATTCTTCGTCTTGACTTTGTCTTGTTCTGATATTGTCTTGTTCTGACTGGTCTTGATTTTGACTTTGTCCTGCTGATTCTGTCTTGACTCTTTGGTCTTTGATTCTTCTGTCTTGTTCGTCTCTGATTGTTCTTTCTTGTCCGTCTGCGATCACTGGGTTGCTGGGTACTAGGATTAACTTCAGATCTAGACAAAAAAAGAGATTATTTTAATAGATTTACTAACTATGGAAGTTGCACAGAAAGTTTTTTGTAAGTTCAGACAAAATAAATTCTTTTGCCGAGATTTTGAATTAAAATTTAGCTGCCATCAATCCACTGTCAATTGGAGAAAAAGCCAAAACGTATTTGCAAGTCCACTCGCGTATTAGTTACTTTGGATCGTATTTTGATAATAGGCGATCCCTACCCCGATTTACTATATTGGAATTGCTAACACCTTTTTTTAAAGTTTCATTCCAAGAAAATACCAGCGGGTATGTTGGTGTCCCACCAAGTTTCATCCTGATCATACCATTCTAAGCCTCTTTTAAGATATCCGGTCCCCCCTCCAACATCCCCCCCCAACGACACTGGATCCGGTCGAGATTTGAAATAAGAGATCTGAGTTGCGAGGTCCTTCTAAATATGAAATTTTATTAATATCCAATAACTCCTTTGTAGGTTAAAAATACCTAATTTTTTTCTATTCTTTTTAAAATTAACCCTACTTCCATATCCCCCAAAGAGAGCGGATCTGTTCCGGTTTTGTCAATCACGTATCTAGGACTTGTGGTTATTTTTCCAACCAAGTTTCATCCCAATCCCTCCGCTCTGAGCGTTTTCCAAGATTTTAGGTTTGCCCATCCTCTCCCCAATATCACCGGATCCAGTCAAGATTTAAAATAAGAGCTCTGAGGCCCAATATCCTTCTTAATGTCAAATTTTATTACGATCCTATCACCCTCGTAAGTTAAAAATATCTCATTTTTTCTAATTTTTCTGGATTAACCATCCCTCCACTCCCCCCCCAGATGGTTGAATCGGGGAAACGACTATTAATAATTAATCTGGTCTGGTCCTTAATACAGCTGCCAAATTTTATCGTCCTAGCTTATCTGGAAATGCCCAACTAGCAAAACTAGGACCGACAGAATTTGCAATCGCTGTATGTCACTTGGTAAATACCAAGTGTCATAAAAACACAAATCTTTCCTTTTCTGAAACTATACCTCTCTGAACACAAATGCTAGGGGCGTAGAATTTCAAATACATTAACTAACGATTATGGTCATTTTGTAATTTTGTTGTTTTAAAATTTTATTTTTCATTAAAATAAAGTAAAAAGGCGCAGTTGCAAGTATAAGCAAATTAAATTTAAAATTTCGTTACTAAAGAAGTTGTATATTTTTGGAAGGGAGGGGGGGGTCTTTTTAAGGAATTCATGTCATTTAGGGAAAGAAACAGTCTACAAGAAAAAAACACAGAAAAAGTCTACTAAAAGGAAGAAGATTAACTAAAATTGCTCTTGAGTAGGTTTTTCTTTACCCTGCCCCCTAATACTGTTTGAAAACGGGAATAATTCTCAGATCAAGAAAACTGAAGAATTTTCATGCAGCACAAACCAAAATAGGGATGAAGATCCTCCTGAGCAATTAATGGCGGAAGGGGCGTCAAATAAACGTTTCAGCTGCCGATTACAAAAACACAAATTGCCGCATTGAACAGTCGAAACCTATATTTTATAGCTTATTTGGTCGGTATTAGGTAGTCAAAACCTATTAGATGTAGATAGCAAAGTTTTCAGTGTAGTTTTTATTAATTTGAAGGGGAACTTTAGGTTAGTTAGAAAAAATATATAGAATTTTTTCACCAGTTTTAATATTCAATTAAGGGAGTAAGAAGGAATAAAAGCACTTATTATAGAGGCTTGACTGTTAGAACAAGAAGCTGTGAATAAATTGAACTTTCAATAACATATCCCTGAGTAAATTTCAGTGACTAGGGTATAATGAGCATTGGTCAACAGTAAGGTGGGGAAGGGGGGCTGGGGTTGGTTATTTCAAGTAAACTCAACAAAAACATACAGTTGAGAGAAAAAAGGAATATGAATAAGCGACAAAGGTTACCGTATTTGTTATTAATAAATTAAAAAAAAATCATTAGTCGTGGAAGTCCATTCAATTACTGCTAAAAGAAAAAGATTCTAATATATCTTTATATTGGGTATCGGAATATCTGGAAACCTGATTCCAAACACAAATCTCTATGTTGCGGACGTATTTGTACAACACCGAGATAGGATAAAATGTTTTATAGTATATATTTATATTCATAGTTTGCATTATTACAGTTTTTATTCATAGTTTAAGTGTTTGTTTATAAATCTTTGTTAATGCATATAAGGCTGCATTCAAGGGAGGGTTATAAGTTTTGACCCCTCCCCCCTAAACTTGTTCTGTTCTTAAAAAATAAAAAAATATGCATATACAAAAAATGATTAAAAAAAATAAACTAAGGGCAAGCATTAGATCTGTTACATTTAAATCATTAAACTAAAAATAATTTTCATATAAGAGTATTAATTATTTACTCCAACAAATTTTTCTCAAAAACCATAACTATCTGAAAATGGCGTGCTGTGCTATTGATTTAATAGTCATAAATTTAATTCTGACAAATTTTATCAACTGGAGTATAATTAGACCTTCAGTTGTTTACAGGAGGGCTAAAACAGTGCATTCTAATAGCCTAGTCACATCACTATGGCTATGTATTAAGGAAAAAACAATAATAGCTTAACCAGCTTTCAACCAAATCGGTGAAGTAAGTCTTATAATCAGTGCATCTTCTCTTCCCTATTTTATCCAGAAGCTTTTTCCCTATTTGAAAGAAAAAGCTACCCATCGAAATGGCTTTGGGTTCTGGAAACCCAATCAATACAACCATCATCATGCAGAACTTAAGGATAAAAACTTACTACTTTTTGTGAAAGTTTCGCATGCAGAAATCTGCCATGTGACGGCTTGCAGCGAGACAAATCTGATTACCTCTTCTGATAATTTCTTATGGACAAAAGCCAAGCTGCTGTAAGAACCTGAAACATAATAAGGCTCATTATAAAATAAATATTCTTATAATAACAATTGATGCACTTATTATAATTGCTCTCTATCTCCCCCAAAAAATAACAGAAACGAAGCACCTGAAAGAAAATTGGCCCGAAAAGAAGCTTAAGGAGAGATAGATAAGGTGAAAATAGTAGTATGGGGCATATGGGCCCATGAGGACATAATTTTCATAGTCATTTAATATAGCAATTAATCCGATCATGACCTTTCTTAGCAACCAAATTGCCTATATTGTCAGCTTGATAGATTGCCAGATTACATCATTTGCGTGTTTTAGCGGGGATATAATTTGCATATTCCTGACAGCCCCTAGCAACAAGATCCAGTAATGAACGTCCCAAGCAACGAAGTTTCCTATGTAGCCAGCCGTTACATATTGTTATATAAACATTCCGTTTTTTTTAATTCGAATGGACTCATTTAGGGAACTTATGGTCATCCATGTCCCACCTCAAGGAGCCTCCAGGAATGAATTTCACTTGTAATATTTTCAAAATACGAATTGAAGATCATATATATATGTAAATCATGATTTTTTTCTATTTGAAAAATATTTTTTGAGAAAACATTACGTGTGCGTAGATTTTGAAGGAGAACTTTAAAATTAGAATTTCATTTATTGAAAAAAACATAAAACATGTGATTTTTGATGCATCTATTGCTATGACACTGGTTATTCCTTCGGTTTCGGTTACTCTTGGGCCGATCTGGTCATTACTTATAGCTCAATACCACCCCGACTTATAGGAATCACCCTGACTTATAGGAACGATATTATACCACTAGCTATTATGGTGAAATTTCATGGTGTGCATCTTTACTGTTTTCATTCTTTTAACCCGCATATAACTTCCCCTTGTGCCAGCAACCTGTTTAGCTTGGCTTTCATATGTTTCCTTCTCTGTTCTTGTGATACCATTGCAATTTTTGTCTAATTCCTTGTCGACTTAGAGGCACAGTCTGCTTTTTCAAAATATTTGTAACCTAAAAACCCTAAAAAAATTACTGAAAAACTGCAAACGTGAAAAGTGATTAGTAAGATTTTCCGAACCTAGAACTGAAAACTGTCAATATCAGTTTAGACGAAGCACCTGAAATAGAAATAAAACAGAATTGATATTATTAGAATAAGGTGAAAAAGAGAAAAGGGTTTGTTTATAAATTAAAACATGAAATCGACATAACATGAAATCTAACATACTTGCCAAAGAAAAAATTTAAAATAAAAATATAGAAACACACAAACTATTGTCTTACAGTATTCTATGCCCTTTGCTGTAACCCTTGATGCAGCACAATGCATTGATCCTCTGCTTGGCAATTCTGGGCCCAGGGTAGAATCTCCGCCACAGCAAGGTTGTACAACCAGCTTGCTAATTGTCCCTGTAAAAAAGACCCAGCAACTGAAACATCGATTTGACACCCTATTCAACAGAAATGGTCTATAGGATGTATATCCTTTTTTATCCTTTGGCGCTCGAATATGTCAAGTCTCATTTGGTGGTCCAGGTTGTTAGTTTTCACCCATCGCAAATTTACGGTGCTTGTGTCTTGCTTTCCGTCTAATCACGTTTGTTAGTTCAAATGCTTCAAAAAATTTTGCTTATACCAACGAATCATCATTTATAACAGTTGCAATTTTTTTCCTTCCTCTACGGCATACGTGGAGCGATTGATAAGCCAAAATGGGAGGTGAAGCCACCTTGGGATATAGATCGATATATATATGTTTTTAACTACGTAAAACTTGTGAGTATACATCATTCTTCGCTGTCGCATTGTCTGTGTATATACGAAGCCTTATATGCGTATATGGACGTCATATGCAAACGCTAACCAAGCAGTTACTATTCACAGTAATTGAGCCATACGTAAATATAATTCCCATAAGGTTCATCCAGCCCATCATATTTTCGTCTTTTAAAACAAGAAGTATAATTCTTTAGTACTTTTTAACTTTTTCAATATAAGCTACCAATATAATTTCCTTAAATCCAATATATATACCATGCATACCAGATATAAAAAAACAAACAGAAGGAAATATTGATGGTTACTTACCCTTGAGATGAAAGAATCAATAAATAAAGCAAGAAGGCATGGGATAACGGTGTAACTGTTTATGAATCTGTTTGTGAAGAAAAAAGCTTTCCATACAGCAATTAATTAGTTAGCCGCCCCCATGGCTAATATTAGTTCATGTGATGTTCCATTACAATTACAGCATCTGCAGTATATTAGATGACACTGCTGGTGGGGGCGGCTGAATTTGACAGATGCTATTGAATGTAAATAGGAGACCGCGGATATTAATAATTTATAAATATTAGTTCATGTGATGTTTACAATTACAGCATCTGCACTATATTAGATGACACTGCTGGTTGGAGTGGCTGAATTGGACAGATGCTATTGAATGTAAACAGGAGACCACGGATAAGGCACATAATTCTAAAATCCCGAATCTCGTCAAAAGGAAGTAGGACGGTCCTGAAATATAAAATGCTCAGAATAAATTTGCAAAAAATCTAAATCACTTTTGTTTTCAAAATTATTGGAAGGAGTTAAAACTTCAATACTATTTGTCAACTCCTATGCTCACGGAAAAAAATATTTCAAGATTAGTACGCTATTCAATTAGTATTAAATACTGACTTTGAAGTACTTCCGAAGCGGGAAGTAGACTGTAGGAATAATTAGTTGTCCAACTATGCATGTCTACATCAGCGAGTTTAACATTATCATGGCTGCAGCACATATATCGTTAATTGAACTTTCGTTTTTAATTCGTATCTATCCTTGTTGCAAGTTTTCTAGACGTAAACGTCTTTTTTCTTCATTTTCGTTAGTGACTCCTTTTGATTCCCGCTGTCACTTATCTTCTAACCACATATTTCTTTTTTGTTCAATTTTCACAATTTCAAACACCTTTTCTATGCCCTTTGCTGTAACCCTTAATGGAAGGAACAATATTTTATCAGATTGAAAACACTTACGGCTGCACGGTCTATCAAATTTCTAAAGAATCTCCGACATTTCGAAGTATCGAAGGACTTATTGAAACAATGCTTTTGAAGCAACGCTGGTACTAGAACTGGGATGTAAAATGGTACTAGAACTGGGATGTAACTCTAAAAACTGGTATTTTGACACTGGTATACGCATCAAAAACTAAGAATCTAAGGAAAGTGGCATGATTTTTGAAAAATGGGGAAACAACCCCAAAAAATAAAGCGATTTTAATAAAATAATACCATTAATTCAACGTATCAGAGAAGGCTACTGCCAGTGATTTCCAGCTCTCCTCTGCAGAATATCAAGTTTGTTTATTTTTTGCAGGATGAAAGATCGTAGATGCGTGTTTTTTGTTTTTTCCCCATGTGTAATCGTGTCGAACCAATGGTCTTCGAATATCAGAGGAGGACTCTTTCAAACTGAAATTAAAACTTCTAGTGTCTTTTTAAAGTTACAAAAAGATTGGAGGGTAGATACCTCCCCTCCCAAACACCTTATCCCCCAAAGTAACCTGGTAAAGATCTGAAGATAGCAATTTTTGTTCAACATAGTTGAAAGGCCAAATATAAAATGCCTTCGACAATAACATAGACTCCCCCCAAACTGTTTGTAAATTGGATTTATTTTATTTAGAAAATAATTTTTGTTGATTTTGTGTTAATGCACAAAATCAGCAAAATAAAACTTGAAAAGAATTTCCAGTCAAAGATCTTCTGAATAAAAGCTCAATTTTAAAACATCAAATGGGAGGATATGTTATCTAAAATAAGGTGGGAGAATAAAAATCGTACGATTCAAAAAATAAAAAAATAAATTATGTTATTGGATGTAAATTACATGTATCAGTTATTAAACAAATAAAAATCAGTATTTGAACATTAATACAGGAAACAGCAATTAGAAAGATAATGCTCATGAGCTTCTGTTTTATTTTCGTTTCTTATGAGGCACCAAAGTTTCAAAGTATTGTCCTTACATTGATCCTAATAACTAACTGCTCTGAGATATGACATCATGCTCTAAGAATAGATCTAATTGGCAGGCTCTTTTGCATTTTTCTTCTCTTTATCATTTGCAGGACAGGTCTATCATGAATAACATAATGGAGTAAAGAAAGTCAGGAAAAACTTCAAATATTCTTATGCCTAAACGTGCTATAAATTAAAAGGATTTTTTCTGCTACCCTGAAAAACTAGTTAAAAAAAAGATTTTGAGGTGGTGAACTTAAAAGTCCCAAAATTGAAAAAGCTAAACTGTAATTTTTTATGCTTTAAATATATCCTTTAACATAATCCTCCTTGTCAATATCTGAATTGTAGTAAATAGATAATTAAAATTAAATATTAATAGAAACTACACGTCTAAGAAGCCATATCCATTTTTTGAGATGTGCCCCAAGACGCAGTAGATCCTTGTTCCAATTGAATAATAAACACAAAAAAGTTTTCTGACTGAAAATAAGAACCAACATCTAAACTCAAAACGAACAAAATTATTCCGTATATGAAGAGCCCCCCCCCGATCCTCCTCACCTTGCAATCTTCACGGTAAACTTTTTAATATTTTTGGGAAAAGCTTTTTATTCTAGCTAAACTGCCATTGTGTTTCAGAAGTTGTAAAAAAAAGTTAAAATTTAGCGCAAAGAGCAACGTATTAAGGAGGAGGAGGAAAATCTCATTTCGGAGTACATGAGAGGTTTAATCTGGGACTGCAGCTAATTTTGAAGGACAAATGTTAGAGGTTAAAGAATAGCTTGTTTATTTGGGCATCAAGTCTGCACGCTAATAGGGATGTCTAAGCATGTGGAAGATTGTAATTGAAAGGGTAATAGGCAAATAAATATCCTTTTGAGAAGTAATTTAGGTCAGTTAGTTGATGTGAAAATTCAGAGACGTCTCCTTCAGATAAAAGAAGTTGCAAGTCTTCATTATAGGTCAGAAGCTTGAGGTTATGCCAAAACAAAAATTACGATTTATTTCAGCAAACAGATTTTAAGAAAATTTGGAATTTTAAAAGATTTTAAGAAAAGTCAGTGTCATAATCGAATATCCACAAAAAAAAAAAAAAAACAGGCTGATTATTTTTTTTTCATGCGCAACTTATCAAGAAAATGGTACGAGACATTTTATGGTAATTTTTCCTTGTCCAGTCCTTAGAAATGAAGCCACCAGCTAAGTCTGACCACGGTGGAGAGATCAGCAGAGGTGATTCAAATGAAGTTCAAGCATATTTGTTGTCAATACATACCTACTTGTCAAATCACAATTGGTGCATCAATATTCAAAATAAATTCTGAGCTCACAAACCAACAATTTCTATAAAAAAAACTAAATAAAATACTAGATCATACGTTTTGGTTTAATGAATGTTCACTTGCGTGGGTAAGAGATCCATGAATCATTCGATTAAAACCGTTCTATCCAGTTAAAGGCATAGTTAAGGGAGGGGATTTCACTAGGTGAGGAGGGGGGAAGTTCGGTGTGCGGTGCCAGTACCTTCGAAATTGTAACTATTTACATTGGAAATCTAGCTTGTGAGTAGAAATTTGTCAGCATTTGTTGGACAATTTTTTGGACACATTCTTTGAATTCCTTCTCCATACTTAAAATACTAGTTGCATCCCTGTATCCAAAAAAAGGAGAGGAGGAACAGCAGGTTGGATTGACAACATGTTTGATAACAGACTTGCAACTTCGACAAGGGATGAAGAAGAGTCAGCAGATAATATTAATGAGGAACTTGAAAGGTACCTGAGTGAGGATTTCATTGACAGGAAAAAAAGCTTCCTTTAGAGTGATGGTGAAGTAACAGCATTCGTTTCAAAGACAACACAACCTACTTGGGAGCATCTCTGCTGTCTACCCTCTTTTGACCGAAGGAAAAGAGATTTTAGAATGGTTTGGAAAATTTATGATAACAAACGAAGGGGTTTGAAAGGCGAAAATGTTGAAAAATTGTGCTTTGAACTTGCATTTTTTCTTTTGTTTTTGTGGGTGTGCGTCGCAATGGCTCAATGGAATTTGAAAAGTACTATTTTATCAAATGCATTGGACTCAGACAGTTTCATTGAATTGTTTGGCATCATTCTATTAGGCAGAATTCAGAAAGTCGAAGTCCTATTTTCTGTTAGCAGAATAAAGCCATATTTCATACTAGGGGCCTTTATTTTCAGAAATCCTCTACAACAGATGGAACAAACCACGAGCCCCAGGCGTTGTGGAACTGCAAAAAAACATGGCAGATATGTGCCAGCAAAAAAGGCTCGAAAAGGCCAATTTTTCCTATTTTTAATATCTATTAGCCTTATTACCTTGAGTAGATTTACATCCATAACTAAAATTTAATGGATTTTATACTTTCACTTCATATTAAAATTATGTTTAAAATATAAATTGGACTCCAACCATACAGTTGTCGGAGGTAACACCAAACAGCACCTACATAATTTTTTCGACTAATTCAGCTTGCACAAACAGGAACCAATTTTATATTCACTATTATCGGCTATGGTACAAACACTAACGATTGATCTTTCAGTTCATATCAAGAAAAAGGTGGATAAGCCTCTTTAGAATAGTTTTAAGCCTTGTACCCCAGATAAACTAACCAGAAGATAGTTGACCAAGCAGTTACTGACCAAGGAGCAAACTGACCACGCAGTTACTATTCACAGTAATTGAGCCATACGTAAATATACTTCCCGTAAGGTTTATCCAGCCCATAATATTTTCGTCTTCTATAACAAGAACTAGAATTCGCTTTAATACTTTTTAACTTTTTCAATGTAAGCTACCAATATCATTTCCTAAAATTCAATAATTATACCATGCATACCAGATATTAAAAAAAATAAACAGAAGGAAAAATGGAAGGTTACTTACCCTTGGGATGAAAGAATCGATAGCAATGGCAAGTATGCACGGAATGATGGTATAACTGTTTATGATTCTTTTTGCAAAAAAAAGGCCTTCCAAAGAACGATTAACTGGTTAGTCGCCCCCATGGCTAATATTAGCTGATGCGGTGTCCCATTACAATTACATAATCCACAGTATATAAAATGACACTGTTGGTGGGGGCGGCTGAATTGGAGAGATGCAATAGAATGGAAACAGGATACGAGGGATAATCCACATAGCTCTAAAAATCCAAATCGCGTCTTGAGGAAGTAGGACGGTCCTGAAATATAAAATGGTCAGAATTAATTTGCAAAAAATCTAAATCACTTTGGTTTTCAAAATTATCGGAAGGAGTGAAAACTATCAATACTATTTGTCAACTCCTATGCTCACGGGCAAAATATTTCAAATCTAGTACACTAGTCAATTAGTATCAAATACAGACTTTGAAGTAATTACGAAGCGGGAAGTAGACTGTAGGAACAATTAGTTGTCTAACTATGCATGTCTTTTTATGGATGGAAAATAAAATAAAACCGTGCTGAAAACTGAGCACAAACTGAAGAATTTTTGCAAGTCCTTGTTGTTGCAAGTCTTCTAGACGCAAACGTCTTGTTTCTATATTTTTGTTAGTGACTCGTTCTGATTCCCCCTTTCACTTGTGTTCTAACCACATATTTATTTTTTGTTCAATTTTGACAATTTCAAACATCTTTCCTATGCCCTTTGTTGTAACCCTTGATGCAGCACAATGGATTGATCCTCTGCTTTGCAATTCTGGGCCCAGAGTTGAATCTCTGCCACAGCTAGGCTGTACAACCAGCTTGCTAATTGTCTCTGTAAAAAGACCCAGCAACTGAAATTTTTTTTCTTATTCCAACGAATCATCATTTATAACAGTTGCAATTTTTTTTCCTTCCTCTAAGGCATACGTGGAGCGACTGATAAGCCAAAATGGGAGGTGAAGCCACCTTGGGATATATATATATATACTAGCTGTTGGGGTGGTGCTTCGCGCCACCCCAACACCTAGTTGGTGGGGGCGCTTCGCGCCCCCCCAAGCCCCCCCGCGCGCGTAAGTCGTTACGCGCCATAATAGTTACGCGCCATTGTAGTTGTGTCCCTATGTCCCACCTGTGAATATAGATATATATATATATATATATATATATATATATATATATATATATATATATATATATATATATATATATATATATATATGGTTTTAACTACGTAAAACTTATACAACATTCTTTGCTGTCCCATTGTCTATAGATATATATATATATATATATATATATATATATATATATATATATATATATATATATATATATATATATATATATATATATATATATATATATATATATATATATATGGTTTTAACTACGTAAAACTTATACAACATTCTTTGCTGTCCCATTGTCTTTGCATATAAATAGATTGTCAGGTTTACCGACTCTTGAACATGCAACATATAATGGTCCATGGGAAAACAATCTGTATTCAGATCTATACCTCATGATTCTAATGATTGCCCTTGAGCTTTGTTGATGGTGATTGCTAATCGACCATTCCCTGTCCCGGTGTCCCGGTCGTCATTTACATCCCCCTGTTTCCCCCGGTGTCCCCGTTGTAGTTGTGTCCCTGTGTCCCGGTCGTCATTTATATTCCCTGTGTCCCGGTCGTCATTTGTATCCCGGTGTCCCGGTCTGTATATACATTCGTTTTTTAGTTTTGTTTTTCTCCTTTATTTTTTTCCTTTTTTTTCTTTTTTAGCTTATTTAGATTTTTAGATTTTTTAGTTTTTTTATTAGTTTTTATTTTTTTTTTCTTTTTAGTTTTTTTGTCCCGGTCGTCATTTATATCCCCCTGTTTCCCCCGGTGTCCCCGTTGTAGTTGTGTCCCTGTGTCCCGGTCGTCATTTATATTCCCTGTGTCCCGGTCGTCATTTGTATCCCGGTGTATTTTTTTTTATTAGTTTTTAGTTTTTTTTGTAGTTTTTGCCTTTTTTTAGTTTTTTCAGTTTTGACGTCACCTAATCCAGTTTTTTCAGGTGACGTCACCTGATCCACGATCCACAGATCCACAGACAACTTATTTTTATATATATAGATAGTTTTTTTTTTTTTACTTATGCCCTGGTCGTCATTTATACTCCCTGTGTCCCGGTGCTTTGTTGATTGCTAATCGAACATTCCTTTTGTCCTGGTCGCTTTCTCTTTGAGTTTCGTCATTTATTTTTTTCTTTTTTAGTTCTTTTAGTTTTTACCTTTTTTAGTTTTTTTTAGTTTTTTAGATGAAAATTTTTTTTAGTTTTTTCCTTTTTTTCTTTTTAGTTTTTTATTGGTTTTTACCTTTATTTTAGCTTATTTTTCAGTTTTTTCCTTTTTTTTAGTTTTTTTTTATTTTTTATTTTTTTTTTAGTTTTTTACCTTTTTTTGGTTTTTTTAGTTTTTTTTAGTTTTTTAGCTTTTTTACTTTTTTTATTAGTTTTTAGTTTTTTTTGTAGTTTTTGCCTTTTTTTAGTTTTTTCAGTTTTTTTTTTAGTTTTTTATTGGTTTTTACCTTTATTTTAGCTTATTTTTCAGTTTTTTCCTTTTTTTTTAGTTTTTAGTTTTTTTAGTTTTTTATCTTTTTTTTAGTTTTTTTAGTTTTTTTAGTTTTTTAGCTTTTTTATTTTTTTTTATTAGTTTTTAGTTTTTTTTGTAGTTTTTGCCTTTTTTTAGTTTTTTTAGTTTTTTAGCTTTTTTATTAGTTTTTAGTTTTTTTTGTAGTTTTTGCCTTTTTTTAGTTTTTTTAGTTTTTTAGCTTTTTTATTTTTTTTATTAGTTTTTAGTTTTTTTGTAGTTTTTGCCTTTTTTAGTTTTTTCAGTTTTGACGTCACCTGATCCAGTTTTTTCAGGTGACGTCACCTGACCCATCCATCCACAGACAGACAACTTATTTTTATATATATAGATATATATATATATATATATATATATATATATATATATATATATATATATATACATATATATATTATGTTTTTAACTAGGTGAAACTTGCGAATATACAATATTCTTCGCTGTCCCATTGTCTGTGCATATACAAAACCTTATGTACTTATAATGACGTCATATGACAACGCTAACCAAGCTGTTGCTATTCACAGTAATTGAGCCCTACGTAAATATAATTCCCATAAGGTTCATCCAGCCCATTATATTTTCGCCTTCTAAAACAAGAACTATAATTATTTAATACTTTTTAACTTTTTCAATGTAAGCTACCAATATCATTTCGTAAAATCCAATAATTATTCCATGCATACCAGATATAAAAAAAATAAACAGAAGGAAAAATGGAAGGTTATTTACCCTTGGGATGAAATAATCAACACATATAGCAATAAGATACGGGATAAGGGTGTAACTCTTTATGATGTTGGTTGCGAAGAAAAAAGCCTTCTACAGTACAATTAATAGGTTAGCCACCTCCATGGCTAATATTAATTGATATAATGTTGGATAACAGCATCTGCTGTATCATTGATGATACTGCTGGTGGGGTGACTGAATTTGATAGAAGCTATGGAATGCAAACATGACACCACGGATAAGCCACACAACTCCAAATCCTGAATCTTGTCAGAAGCAATTAGGACCCTCCTAAAATATAAAATGGTCAGAGTTAATTTGTAAAAAATCTAAATAACTTTTGTTTTCAAAATTATCGAAAGGAGATGCAGGTAGCAAGTATTTAGTATTAAATAATGATAATAAGAAAATAACACCAGCAATACAGTCGGACTTTCAGAAACGGTTCTATGGTATCCTGTCAAATAAGGATATTTATAGAATTGTGATTTTACAAAAAAATATAAATATGAACAGTCAAAACTATCAATACTATTTGTCAACTCCTATGCTCACGGACAAAATATTTCATGTCTAGTACGCTATTCAATTTTACTATTAAATACTGACTTTGAAGTACTTCCGAAGCGGGAAGTAGACTTTAGGAACAATTAGTTGTCCAACTATGCATGTCTTTATGAATGGAAAATAAAATAAAACCGTGCTGAAAACTGAACATGATCAACTGAGCACAACCTGAAGAATTATTCAAGACATCAGCGAGTTTAACATTATCATGGCTGCATCACATATATGGTTAATTTAACTTTCGTTTTCAATTTGTATCCATCCTTGTTGTTGCAAGTCTTCTAGACGCAAATGTTTTTTTTCTTCATTAGTGACTCGTCCTGATCCCCGCTGTCACTTATCTTCTAACCATATATTTCTTTTTTTTTCAATTTTTACAATTTCAAACATCTTTTCTATGCCCTTTGCTGTAACCCTTGATGCAGCACAATGGATTGATCCTTTGTTTGGCAATTCTGGGCCCAGAGTTGAATCTCCACCACAGCAAGGTTGTACAACCAGCTTGGTAATTGTCCCTGTAAAAAAGACCCAGTAACTGAAAAATCGATTTGACACCCTACTCACCAGAAAAGGTCTAAAGGATGTATATCCTTTTTTATCCTTTGGCGCTCGAATATGTCAAGTCTCATTTGATGGTCGCAAATTTACGGTGCTTGTGTCTTGCTTTCGGTCTAATCACGTTTGTTAGTTCAAATGCTTCGAAAATTTTTTTCTTATTCCAACGAATCACCATTTATAACAGTTGTAAATTTTTTTCAACTTATTTTAGAAAATAGGGGAAAACATCTCCTAACAGTCACAGAATCTTAACGAAAATCACACTACCAGATTCAGCGTATCAGAGAACCCTATTTCAGAAGTTTCAAGCTCCTATCTACAAAAATGTGGAATTTTGTATTTTTTGCCAGAAGGCAGATCACGGATGCGTGTTTATTTGTTTTTTTTCCAGGGGTGATCGTATCGATCCAGTGGTCCTAGAATCTTGTGAGAGGGCTTATTCTAACGGAAATGAAAAGTTCTAGTGCCCTTTTTAAGTGACCGAAAGAATTGGAGGGTATCTAGACCCCCTACCACGCTAATTATTTTCCCAAGGTGAAGGGATCGAAATTTTGAGATTTTAATTTTATTCAGTGTAGTTGAAAAGCCTTATAACTATGTCTTTTTGGACGACTTACTCCCCCACAGTCCCCTACAGTAGAATAAACTGTAAGTCACAGTTTATTCTATGGTTTTTGTGATTCAGAGGTCATTCTTAATGAATTGGGACAAGATTTAATCTTTAGTGTAAAGAGCGAGGTACTGTCGAGGAGGTGAACCGATCATATATGTAATAAAACATGAGATTACAAAAGTTCGTTACGTAAGCTAATTTACAAGTTACGTTTATCTTTTTACCAATAAAAACATTCGTAAAAAATTAAAAGTTCTAGTTGCCTTTTAAGTAACCAAAAATTGTAGGGCAACTAGGCTTCATCCACCGTTCGTTTTTTTCTCAAAATTATTTGATCAAAACTATGAGAAAGCCGTTTAGCCAAAAATAAAAATAAAAATACAAATAAGAAATAAACGTGCAAATTTCGTGTTAATTATTCCTCTGCGGAGAGCCAAAATCAAAACATGCATTGATTCAAAAATCTTTACGCTAAAGTTTTTTACTGTTCTAAAATGCAGAGTTGAGAGAAAGAGTCAAACTTTAGCGTAAAGAGCGGGGCGTTGATGAGGAAGCAGCCCCTTTCATATGCGAATTAATTTCTCTTTGTTTTAAGTTTAAATAATGCTCCTTGCTTTCAGCTAAAAAAACTTGTTTTTTTTATTTAATATATAATTGAGAACGACAACTCCCCTTCCACACCACAGCTCTCAAAGCAAGGCCTGTAAGTTATGCCCAGGGAACATATAAGGTTTTTTGAATAGAAAAGGTGGTCGTATGGGCCTCGGAGGTAGTTTATTGGATTAGTAATGAGAATATTAAATACTAAATCAAGGTTTTGAATATTTAATTTTACTGTACAATACTGAATAATTTTGCTTCAACAAAAATTAATTGGAGAGAGCGTGGTGGAAGTGTATGTAGATCTCAGGCTGCAATTAAAAAAGAAGAATATAATTAAAACCTTTTATAAGGTTGCAGAGAAAAGGGCCTTACCTGATTTCCAGAAGGTAAACCAGATGAACCAGAACCAGCAGGCAACCAGCTCGAAATTTCAGAAATAAAATCATAATTCTATTCACAGTTCTGTTTTCTAATTTGTCCTAATGTGAACTTACTATATGTGACATGGGTATAACCACAGTGGATGAGAGGGACCCTACTGAACCTTCGCTCAGGTGTATCCCCATTTGATTCAACCCCATGTAAATCAACTTATATTACTAAGATGAATATAAATAATATCGATCATTCCTGAATCAGGATTAACGTCAATTTATCCTACAAGAGAGATTTTTCTAAGCGTGTTTTTAAGCTCTTGGCTGCTATGACCCTTGGTTTTCTTTGTGCTAGTTTGCAGCTGTTTCCGCAACCACGAGATGCAAGTGGGGTATGGAAAGTTTTGCAAATTTTCGTGTATATAAGAGACGGAAAAATTGCTGTTTTTTTAGAGGGCAGGGGAATAGTTTTGTATAGAAATAGCCTAAACACTTACATAAGAATTAGCCAATGAATGAAGACCACTCTATTCGCGTCAGATTTTATCACTTCCTACAAAACGGGTTGAATTACCCTTTCTAATTATATTTTTAATCTTAGGAGAGTTGAACTGAATGGGGTTGGAGTAGAAAAAGGTTGAGTTAAAAGGAGGTTGAGTTGCATGAAGGTCGAATGAAATAATGGTTAAATTGCACGGGAATTAAGTTGAATATTGGTTCTCTTCAACAAGGGGTTGGGTTGCACCAAGGTGCCATTACACACGGGTTTAGGGTGCACGAAGGTTCAGTTGCACAGGGGTTTAGTTAAATGGGGATTCAATTAAATAGGGAATGTGTTAAACGGAAGTTCAGATATATGCGTTGAGATAAACGAGGTTTCAGTTGCACGGTAACCACTAAAAACTAGTATACATCGGAGCAAACTGACTTGGCTTAACACCCAGATTCATTAGAGTCCTGGTCTTGGGCAATTTGTAGGCAATATAAGCTCTATAAGGGCGTATCCAATATTTTTGTTCGGGGCAGAGTATTTCTCCCTGGTGGAAGGGGGTGTTGTTTTACAGAAAAAAAAAATCACATAAAAAATTGGCTTATATGTACATTTGCTACATTTACGAGTCAGACAAAGATTTCTTGGGAGGTGGTTCTGGAACACCAAGCTCCGTTCCTAAGAAAACTCCATGTTATATACATTGTCTCCCCTTGGAATTTACACCTGTAGAAGGTCGTTGGGCTTCACAAAAGTCAGTAGATATTAATAATCTAGCTCGGCAATATAACCAAACCAGCATAACATTGGCTAACTCAGATACAGTAGCACTTCGTTCATAAATCAGCAGCAAAATGTTTGCCACAATCAAGTACTTAAAGGTAAGAACGATCAAGATAAGTAACTTTTACCACCTACAAGAAGGGAAGAGGGAACAGTAGGTATAGTGAACAGGTTGGGAACAGAGCTTTCATTTTTGCAATGAAAAATAGTTCACACAGAGAAAATGCATTTTAATCAAACATAAAATTCAACAACTCAAACATTTAAATTCCTATTTACCATATTCAGGAAGAAAAAGTGTATATCCATTGCTTTGAGCAAAAACAACATACAAACGACCCATTATGAACTGACAATAAATAGCGATATCAAAACTTCTGAGAAACAGAAAAGGGTCAATATATGCGGTCTGAATGCCAACTCCTAACCCATCTTCCTTTCTAAATAGTTTTTATGCATATGGGATTGGCTAAGCTTTAGCGTGAAGACTGGGGACAGAACCTTCCTATCACATATAGGACAAGGTAATACGCAAAAGGCTAACTTTTGTATACTAATACTTCAAAAAGATTATGTGTCTTGATCTCAAAGGGCTCTTGAGAAAATTTGAAAACTCTCGGAATAAAAAGGCACTTTTCGGAGGCTTCAGGAACCCCAAGCCTCAATAAGCCCAAGCACAAATATATGTACTACCTCACTTAACAGTAGGTGCACATACATAGAGCCTGTACAACTTTGTGCAAACTGTATTGTAACTGAAGGACAATTTCATTGTGTGCTCCGCAGTGTATGGAGATATAGATTCTTATTACAGTCGCATGTGTCTTTTTCCATCTTTACATTCCTAAATAAATTTAGCACCATCTTTCCCATTTTTTAAGGAATTATATTTACCTTGGCCACCCATATTTACAATAGTGTTGTTCAGTTTGAAGTCCTTAAATCTTCCAGAAAGAGGCAGATAAATATGAATGCATCCAAAGAACAGCCCAGCAAATAATTTTCAAAGAAGGCAAAATAGCATACTCTCTTCTTCTTAAGAAAAAAAGCAAAACAAATAAAGACTAAACAATTAGAAACGTGATGTTCGTTCTTTATGAGCCAAACAAACGATGTTCGCCTAACGAAGGCCTAGATCAAACCGATGTTGCTAGGTCTGATCTAACAGATTAAAAGCTAAACTTCCTCTTAAAATTGGCGACTCGTTCATTCGTATTTTGTGACATCAATTTAGCAATTTGTGAAAATCTAGCTTGAATGTTTTTTCTCTAACCCAGTCAAATCACCAAGCTCGTAGAGTATGCATCCTAGGTACATATAAATTGTTAAATTGATTTTAGAATAAATAATCCATAGGATTACGTTTATGGATTCCATGCCGTTTTATCAGAGATGACCAAATATACCGAAATTTTTTTTAGGCAAGGGTAGGTTTTCCAACTTTATTAGGTTAATAAAAGCTCTTCAAATGCTTGAATTTCTTTCAAAATTACTTCAGGAGTAAAAACCTATTTTTTTGTTCAATATAGAAAATTTGGAAATATCTGAAAATTCTGAAAATATCTCATTTTGCAGAGGTACCGTAGTTGGAGAAATCAGATGGTTAGAGGATTTCCAAAGCGGTTTTGATACCCAACTGTTTTTCAAATTTTTGTTCCAAGATTTAAAAGCTCATTTTCAACTCGATGGCAGTTGAATCCATCTTTACCGACCATTCTCTTGGAAATAATGATTTCCTCAAAAATGAGGAATTTGCTCATCCAACCCTACACTGATCTTACAGGAGGGGTGAAGTAGAGTTCTTCGTATTGTCCAATGGAAGAGAGTCTTATGAGTCTATGACTTCGTTGAGTCCGATGAGAGAAAAAAAGGAAGAAAAACATTCTTTCGGTAGACAAGTCCGCAAAAAAATATACTCATGGGGATGACTGACTTCCCTCCAGCTCTCAGTCTCGCGAAGGGTGAATCCTTCTAATGAGCCGTAGTTACTTAAAATCCCAATAAGATGAATATTCTTTTTTTACATATGGTAATATCTTTGTGTGATTGGTTACTATTGACACGGATCATTCTTGGCTTATAATGAGGTACCTTGCACTATTTGAGAAAATGATTGAAATCATGTACCACAATTGCATTGCTATTTTAATACATTTTTGAAAACCAAGTATATGCAAATGAAAGCAATAAATTACTGTCCCAGTTTAGTTTTCTTCTTCGGTTCAGTTTACCTCTTCAACAATCTGATAAATAGTATGGGAAAATTGACAGCAATGATTGCATAGTCCTGAAAAACAAAACAAAAAAATCAATCAATAGAGTTATCCACAAAGACCTTGTTATAAGTTGCAAATTATCATTAGCAGACACTTTCAAAGGATTTTTTCTGGGGTGGGGGTAATAGCAAAAACATTTACAATTTTATTATAGTATATGTACCAACTGAAAGTACCCAGAAATTCAGGAAAATTTACGATTTTGGGTGGCTTGGCCTCGGCAATTCCTTTGCAAAAGTCCCTTTTAGATCTCCCCCCTGTCTTAGGAAACATCTGATTGATTATGCGGATTTTCATGATTGGAAAAATATTTTTTTGGGGAGGTTGATTCAGACCACTTTTGGAGAACAGAGGGACAGATTCCAGAAAGTTACCATTTTTTAAAGTAATTTTTCAGGAATAGAGGAAAAGCCGCAATTAAAAAAAAACTTAGGAGGGTGTTTCAAAACCTTAAACTCCCCCAATTCCCTCTTCAAAGCAAAGAACTTTCGCAAGATGTCTTTGCATGGTCTTCAAGCCTTACAATTAAAGAATGACTTAAAACGTACCAAACTTAAAACGAACATATATTAACATAAGCAATAGAAGGGTATGGGAGACAATCAGAGTCGAAATTGAAGTAGATCTAAAAGAAAAGAAACAAAAAACCAACGTCATCCTTAAGCTAGGAAAATCTAAAGTCCGTTTATTCTTGTTCTGTTTTAATACGCAATGAAAAAAAATTGCTGCTTCTGGGGCCTTTTATTGGGGACATGTTATTTTGATTATTGTTGTCTTTTGCTGATTGTTCTTTTGATGGGCTAAAGATTTTACGATGGTAGTTTTGAAACCAATCATGTCTTGAAAAGGCTGGGTTATTTGTCTTTCTAGAAATTAGAGACTATGTGACTAGCTTACGAAAATACTTCACAAACGTGTACCAATGAAAGTAAAACACTCTTCAACTATATATGAAAATAATCACTCTTTATCTCGTTGGCTAAACTGTATGTGGGCAGTATTTTTTTATACCTATTAAAGCCTCAAATATTCGATAAAATATAATTTCTTTGTTGGTTTTATCTGCTCTGATCCTCGATCTGCATATCTTTAATGTTTACCCTTTCTGGGTAATCATATTAACCCCTCTGAAAATAAAAACTAACGAAAAAGTTAAAAATTCTTATGTAACATGATTCGTAATAACTTGAAACTTAAAGTAGTGAAAAAAAATCCAGACAATAAAAGTTTACAAAACTCAACTTGCAATTTTTACATTTTTCGGATTTATAACAAGGAGGTAAAAAAGATTCAAATTAGTAATTGTCAAGCTAAATTGCTATCCTATTTTTCTTTCTTGGGTTGAAGAGAAGCAATACAGAATTCTCTAGTATTTATTCCATAGTACCATTAACAATTTTGTTGAATCCAATACAATTGTTTCTTTTTTTAGTTCTAAATATATAAGGGTGATTCGATTTAGCATAAAATTTGGAAACTTTTAATTTTCAAACATTGCGAGAGATACAGGACGCTTTACGGATTTGTAAAGTACACAATAAGAGAAATCTCTCTTTTCTTACTTTCGAACCTGTTCTATCTAAAACCAGCTTTTATAAATAAGTGTATTCTTCAAACCTGTTATTTCTTATAAATACTAGGTGCGGGTTGAACTTTTTGTTTTATTTTCGCGATAAAATATACTTCATTTCTCCTACATCCGACAAAACTTGACTTTTTTTATTCCTTCGGGCATATGTTTGTGATAATGTTTTTCCCCAGAAGGTACGTAGTTCATAAAGAAACAGGACAGTGGGTAGAAGAATTCAAACCTGGTAAAGTATCTCAAATTAATTTTCTGTTCATTATAAAACAAGTAAAAAAAATTGGCTATTCATGTGGCTATCAATAAAACACTTATTAAAGGCTTGGGATTTTTAAATTTTTCCTGATATTGCTCCATAGAATTTTTTTTTGAAACCTTGAAACTTACCCATAACCATGAAAACCAGACGCTTAAACGATCTGTCCATGTTTTCCAAAGAGCTTTTCACGACATTTTCAATGATCCACTCTAGTAACCATGCCAATGGAAAAATTAAACACCATTCTAATTTCGCTACTCCTTTTGACACGTTTCGGAGAGTACTAGGAGAGATCCAGATCATTATCTGAAAAAAAGATATATATAGGACATGATGAATGATTATTAAGAACTAGCAGTTCATGGCAATGAACTGAGCGTCAGAATTGACGTGGCTCTATAGTGACGGAAAATCTAAAAAACAGTATTTTGACGCCAATAGGTACACCAAAATTGACTTTTTACGCTGATTCCAAATATATAAAATACAGTAAGTTTAATGCTTCGCATCAAAAACTAAGAATCCAAGAAAATTGGCATGATTTTTGAAGAACGGGGAAACAACCCCGAAAAATCAAGCGATTTTAATAAAATAATACCATTAACTCAACGTATCAGATAAGGCTACTTCCAGTGATTTAAAACTCTCCTTTGCAAAATATCAAGTTTGTGTATTTTTTGCAGGAATAAAGATCGCAGATGCGTGTTTTTTGTTTTTTCCCCATGTGTAATCCAAAACTGTCCCAGTTTAATTTTCTTGTTCGGTTGAACAATAGAACTCTTTATTATGAACATTTTAGTATTCCTTGAGAAAGCCATTCAACTTCATTTATTGTCGAAAACAATCTTAATTTAATTCAATTCCAGTTTAGTTACACTCATATAATGTCGAAAATTAATTGGAGATCCAACGTCTTCAGCTTTAAGACTTTCAAAAAAAATATTTGGACCTTCATGTTCACCTCCTCAACATTCTGTAAAATAGTAAGGGAGCTTGGACTACCATAGTTTACGGTCCTGAAAAAAAAACAACCAAAAAATCAATCAATGGAGTTAGCCAAAAAGACCTTGTTATAAGTTGCAAATTACCATTAGCAGACACCTTCAAAGGATTTTTTCTGGGTGGGGGTGATAATAAAAACATTTGCAATTTTATTATAGTATATGTACCCACTTAAAGTACCCAGAAATTCAGGAAAATTTAGGATTTTGGGTGGCTTGGCCTCGGCAATTCTTCTGCAAAAGTCCCTTTCTAGATCTTCCCCCTGTCTTAGGAAATATCTGATTGGTTATGCGGATTTTCAGGATTGGAAAAATATTTTTTGGGGAGGTTGATCCAGACCACTTTTGGAGAACATAGGGACAGGTTCCAGAAAGTTACCATTTTTAAAAGTAATTTTTCAGAAATAGAGGAAAAGCCGCATTTAGAAAAAAACTTCGGAGGGTGTTTCAAAACCTTAAACTCCCCCAATTCCCTCTTCAAAGCAAAGAACTTTCGCAAGATGTCTTTGCATGGTCTTCAAGCCTTACAATTAAAGAATAACTTAAAACGTACCAAACTTAAAACGAACATATATTAACATAAGTAATAGAAGGTTATGGGAGACAATCAGAGTCGAAATTGAAGTAGATCTAACAGAAAAGAAACAAAAAACCAACGTCATCCTTAAGCTAGGAAAATCTAAAGTCCGTTTATTCTTATTCTATTTTAATATGCACTAAAAACAAAATTGCTGCTTTTGGGGCCTTTCATTGGGGACATGTTCTTTTGATTATTGTTGTCTTTTTGCTGATTGTTCTTTTGATGAGCTAAAGATTTTACGATGGTAGTTTTGAAACCAATCATGTCTCAAAAAGGCTGGGTTATTTGTCTTCCCAGAAATTAGAGACAATGTGGCTAGCTTACGAAAATACTTCACAAACGTGTACCAATGAAAGTAAAATACTCTTCAGCTATATATGAAAATAATCGCTATTTATCTCGTAGGCTAAACTGTCTATGTGGGCAGTATTAAAGCCTCAAATATTCGATAAAGTATAATTTCTTTGTTTGTTTGATCTGCCCTGATCCTCGATCTGCATATCCTTAATGTTTATCCTTTCTGGGTAATCATATTAATCCCTCTCATATTAAAAATATATTACAAAAAGAGAAATCACCAACGCAACAGCACAAACACATTGAAAAAAAAGACAGATGGAGAAAAGGAAGACTGTTTTCCTAAATTAGAGATTAATATAGATCAGCACTCGAACGAGGCCTTAACCCTACTCATCCATACAATCACATAGGTCAAACAGCATAGCCATACACAATCAACCATAAAGAATAACCCATGGACAGGCAGACATGTTATCAATAAGTATAAGTTGTCATTTACCATACAATAAAAACAGTAAAGACAAATAATTCAGAGGCAACAACCCAACACTCATCAGTAGAATACACTTGCCTATAGGGTTTCGGCATTTTAAATTCTCTACCCAGTCAAGTGTTGTGCCTGCCACAGAATATCCGAAGCATCCCCGTGTCAGGTATCACCCCCAAAATACATGCCTTTAAAAAAAAGAAAACCAGGAAAACCAGTAAAACAACCAAGTAACACCAAAAAAAATTTATTCTGTTGATATATTCCACCTTTTAGCAACAATAGGTAAACTAAATGTGATAAAATATACCAAATCACATATATTAACACTTGCAAAATACCTGTATGAACTAAATAATTATAGAATTAATCATTACCATATGGCGAATTTAAAAAAAAACCGCTCTAATAGAACCACAATTCAAAATAAATGGCGCTGCATCATCTTTTCGCGAACCTCCGAAATTAGCCGAAAATTTCCTTAAGTATTTCCAGATAATTCCTTTGGTATTTATTTAAAAGTTCATTATAATGAAAACTAAATTTTTTAAATTGCCAAGTTAATTTATTTGCTGAAAAACCTTTCAAGATTTTACATCTATTTTTAAAATCTATTTTAATTACTACAAATCCTTGCCTAACGAAGTATTTGTGAGAAAAACGCTGAATATGTGATATTTGAGTTTATATTACTTTCAGAGAATGGGAAACTAATCGCTTCAAAATCAAATTTTAATATATATATATATATATATATATATATATATATATATATATATATCTATATATATATATATATATATATATATATATATATATATATATATATATATATATATATATATATATATATAAATATATATATATATATATATCTATATATATATATAACGAAAAGAGAAATCACCAATGCAACAGCAAAAATACATAAGACAGAAGGAGAAAAGGAGACACACAGAAGTCTGAAATTTTTAAACTAAAAGTTTAAACTTAAACTTTTGAATTTTTAACTAAAAAGTTAAAAATTCCTATGCAACATGATTCGTAATAACTTGAAACTTAATGTAATGAAAAAAATCCAGACAATAAAAGTTTACAAAACTCAACTTGCAATTTGTATATTTTCCGTATTTATAACAAGGAGTTAAAAAAGATTCAAATTAGTAATTGTCAAGCTAAATTGCTATCTTATTTTTGTTTCTTGGGTTGAAGAGAAGCAATACAGAATTTTCTAGTATTTATTCCATAGTTCCTTGAACAATTCTGTTGCATCCAATACAATTGTTTCTTTTTTTAGTTCTAAATATATAAGGGTGATTCGATTTAGCATAAAATTTGGGAACTTTTAATTTTCTAACCTTGTGAGAGACATAGGACGCTTTACGTATTTGTGAAGTACACAACAAGAGAAATTTCTCTTTGCCTACTTCCGAGCCTGTTCTATCTAAAGACAGCTTTTATAAATAAATATATTCTTCAAACCTTTTCTTATATAAATACTAGGTGTGGGTTGAACTATATGTTTTATTTTCGCGATAAAATATACATTTCTCCTAGATCCGACAAAACTTGGCTTTTTTATTCCTTCGGGCATATGTTTGTGATAATGTTTTCCCCCTAAAGGTACGTAGTTCATAAAGAAAGAGGACTGTGGGTAGAAGAATTCAAACCTTGTAAAGTATCTCAAATTAATTTTCTGTTCATTATAAAAACAAGTAAAAAAAATTGGCTATTCATGTGGCTATCAATAAAACACTTATTAAAGGGTTGGGATTTTTCAATTTTTCCTGATATTGCTCCATAGAATTTTTTTGAAACCTTGAAACTTACCCATAACCATGAAAAACAGACGCTTAAACGATCTTCTATGTTTTCCAAAAGTCATTTAGATCGTTGAAAACGACATTTTCAATAATCAATTCTAGTGGCCATGCCAATATAAAAAGCAAAGACCATTCAAATTTTACAATTCCTTTGGACATTGATCGAAGAAAACCAGTAGAGATCCAGTTGATTATCTGAAAAAATATATATATATGACATGATGAATGATTATCAAGAACTAGCAGTTCATGGCAATGAACTGAGCGTCAGGATTGACGTGGCTCATTAGTGACGGAAAATCTAAAAATCAGTATTTTGACACCAATTGACACAATTGACTTTTTACGCTGATCCCAAATATATAAAATACAGTAAGTTTAATGCTTCGCATCAAAAACTAAGAATCCAAGAAAATTGGCATGATTTCTGAACAAGGGAACGGGGAACAACCCCGAAAAATCAAGCGATTTTAATAAAATAATAACATTAATTCAACGTATCAGAGAAGGCTACTTCCAGTGATTTAAAGTTCCCCTTTGCAAAATATCAATTTTGTGTATTTTTTGCAGGAATAAAGATCGCAGATGCGTGTTTTTTTTTTTCCCCATGTGTAATCATGTCGAACCAATGGTCTTCTAATATCGGAAGAAGACTCTTTCAAACTGAAACTAAAACTTCCAGTGTCTTTTCAAAGTTATAAAAAAGATTGGAGGGTAGATAGCTCCCCTCCCACGCAGCTTATCCCCCTAAGCAACCTGGTAAAGATCTTAAGATAGCAATTTTGTCAAACATAGTTGAAAGACCAAATAAAAAACGATTTCGACAATAACATGGACACCCCCAAACTGTTTGTGAGTTAAATTTATCTTATTTAAAAAATAATTTTTGTTGATTTTTTGCATTAAATCAGAAAAAAAACTAATAAAAAATTTCAGTCAAAGATCTTCTGAATAAAAGCTCAATGTTAAAGTAAAAAATCGAATGGGTGGAAATATTATCTAAAATAAGATGAGACAATAAAAATGGTACGATTAAAAAAAAATTAAGAAATAAATTATATTACTGGATGTAATTTACATGTACCAGTCATTTAAAAAATAAAAAATCAGTATTTGAATATTAATACAGGAAACAGCAATTAGAACGATAGTGCTCATGAGCTTCTGTTTTATTTTCATTTCTTTGTGGCGATTTGTGGAGGACTACTCTCAGGAGCTCTCTTAACACAGAGCTTGCGTTAGCAGATCTGGCCGAGATTTCGGCCTCAAGTGTGCCACTAGAGGATATAATTGATCAAAGATATCTGAAGTGCCTTACCACATCAACAGCTGGGCTGTTAATCTTAACAGTTGAGAGTGGTGCTGATGTTGTCTTTTCTCTGGGTATGATCTTCGTTATCTTTCAGTTGATATAAAGCCCAACTCTAGAGGCTGTGAAGGAGAGTGTTTCGAGTACAGACTTAAGTTGGTCGATATTGTCACTAAGGACAGGTACATCGTCCACGAAATCAACATCGGATAGAGTCCTCCCAGCATAACTGATGCCGAATGGTTGGGTATGGTGCGTCTCGCTCAGGATGTGGTCGATGAAATAGTTAAACAGCTCAGGTACAGCAACGCATCCTTGCCATATTCCATTTTGTATTTGGAATGAAGAGAAAACCTTCCCTTTAACCAGGACGGCGTTTTCTGTGTGTTTTCTGTATGTTCTGGCGTTTTCTGTACTATCTTTGTGGGTAGGCTAGCTTTCAGGATTAGCCAAATGGACGGTCTTTCAACAGTGTCAAAGGCAGAACTAAAGTCAATGGGAGCTATGTAGGTTTTTTTTTGTTAAATTCCACTGTCTTCTGAACGATCTATCAAACCGTGTCAATCTGTTCTGTCGTCGATCTTCCTGGTATGAATTCGGTTTGTTAGGGGCAACGCAAAGCATGCAGGGAACTTGTTGCACGTGTCAGCAGCAGCATCGCAAACAGCATTCCAAGAAGAGACAGTAGGGTGTTACCGCGGTAGTTCCCGCAGTTCGTCTTGCTCCCTTGACACACTGACACAAGGATTCCTTTCTTTCAGTTTGATGGTCTAACTTTTGTGTGCCAGATAATGCTGAACACTATCTGTACCCAGAATATCATTGCAGGCCCACCTATTGTGAGTAGCTAAGAAGCGATGCCACAAGTACCGGTTGTTTTATTATCCCTAAGTTTCTTTACGGCCGATCTGATCTCCTCAGGAGAAAACTCGTCGCTGTCAGTGGAAGCGGTAGTTTTTGCAGCAGCAGCAATAAGCCCGGGGTCAATGCAATCAGGTGGATGTGAATTGAGCAGTATATCGAAGTGTTTCTTCCATATACCAAGACATTGGGACTGGTCGTACATGGTTTCTCCATACGCTGCTTTCCGGCTTGTGGACGCAATGGAGTGTTGCCCAGTCAGCTCAAGCAAGATCTTGAATGTTGCACCTATGTCTTTGGGAAGCTTGCTCGAGCTCAGTGGCTTTGCCTCAAATGAAGTCTTTCTTATCCTTGTGAAACATAGACTTGCACTGTTTGTTGAAGTGTCTTTAGAGTGTGATATCTCCTCGTAGTCACGCTAGCCGTATCTGCTCAATCACTTCGAACGTTTGGCTGCTAATCCACTATTTTTGTTTCACTACTTCAAGCCCACAACTTCTGTAATTGCAGTGAGAACATTAACTTAGAAAATATTCTACGCTGACTCACTTTTCGAACACTGTTGGAAGGGCTCAAAGTGGTTAGAGACCTCAACCATATACCGTTTACGAACCAAAGGATCTTGCTTAAATCGTGAGGTGTCTATCTTCTTGGAGGAAGAGGAGTTATTCTTGTTGGCCATCAGCCCGAGTTTGATCCTTGCAGAAAGAAGACGATGGTCAGTATTGCTGAGCTCAGCACCTCTGTATGAGCGGCAGTTCTGTACAGACGAATGCCAGCGTCGTCTTAAAATGTAGTCGAGCATCTTTTTGTCTTGCCGTCAATGTTGTTACATGTGAGCTTCGCAATGTCTTTTCTCACGACCAATGTATTAATGACTGATAGGGCGTGGATGATGGAACAGCTGCTCTCTATTCTCATTCAGAGCGTCAACCGTCAAAGGTTCAACAGCCGCATCATATAGGTCAGAACTGTTAGCAACAACGGCGTTAAAATCACCTATGACAGTGAGGTAGTCGTTTGGTGACACAGAGGAGAGCATGAAGGAAAGCACTGCATAGAAGTAGTCCTTATCTCCATTCTCGGCCTCATTTGTCGGTGCATAGCAGGTAAGAACAGTTACCTTCCTATGCTTGCTGTCTATTCTCGCTGTCAGTAAACGTGAGGAGATAGGTGTAAATGACAGTAGCGCTTTCCGGGCGAAGCTGTTGAAAACAAGGTTGACTCCCTCTCTTCTTTGGGTTTACGTTTATTTTGAATATCAATGTTGTCACTTACTTCCAATACAAAAAACAAGTTTTTTTTAACTTTATTTTGGAGTACATGAGAGCTAGAGGTTAAAGAATAGGTTGTTTATTTGGGCATCAAGTCTGCACGCTAATAGGGATGTCTAAGCATTCAGAAGATTGTAATTGAAAGGGTAATAAGCAAATAAATATCCTTTTGAGAAGTAATTTAGGTCAGGTAGTACTTGTGAAAATTCAGAGAAGACTCATTCAGATAAAAGAAGTTGCAAATCTTCATTATAGGTGAGAAGCTTGACGTTATGCCAAAATGGAACAAGTACGGTTTAGTTCAGCTAACAGATTTTAAGATAATTTAGAGCCTAAAGAATTCATTTGGCTCAGGGGTAATACAAGTAGATTTTCTATAGAAGTTTCATTTTCAAGAGTGCTAGATTGGTTAGAACATTGAAACTTTAGGAGAATACAATCAGGTTAACAAGGGTTCGGTGTTTTTAAGTCAAATTATCTGGAGGTTTGAAGAATGCTAGATAGATTTCTGGGAGTAAGCGAATACATGAGAAGAAAGTAGGTGCTTCTAAACGGTTTAGAGCCCGACCAATATATCAGGCCAATATTGAAGTTAGTGTCATAATCGGATATCCGCAAAAAAAAACAGACAAAAACAAGCTTTTTTTTATGCGCAACTTATAACGAAAATGGTAAGAGATTTTTGTGTTAATTTTTCCTTGTCCAATCCTTAGAAATGAAGCCACCAGCAAAGTCAACCAGGTGAGTCAAATGAAGTCAAAGCAAATTTGTTGTCAATGCACACCTACATGTCAAATCACAATTGGTGCATCAATATTCGAAATAAATGCTGAGCTCACAAACGTACAATTTCTACCAAAACAACTAAATAAAACACAATAAATCATACGTTTGGTTTGATGAATATTCACTTGCGTGGGTAAGAGATCCATGAATTATTCGATTAAATCTTGCTATCTAGTTAGGGGCATAGCTAAGGTAAGGGATTTCACTGAGTGGAAAGGGGGGAAGTTCGGTATGTGGTGCCGATACCTCCAAAAACCATTTTCATTTGATATCTAGCTTTTGAGTCGAAATTTTTCGGCAATTTTTGGACAATTTTTTGGACACAATCTTCAAATCCCTTCTCCAACCTTAAAATCCTAGTTTTACCCCTGTATCCAAAAAAGGAGAGGAGGAACAGCAGTTTGAATTGACAGCATATTTGATAACAGACTTACAACTTCGACAAGGGATGAAGAAAAGCTTCCTTTAGAGTGATCGTGAAGTAACAGCATTCGTTTGGAAGCATCTCTGCTGTCTACCCTCTTTTGACCCAAGCAAAAGAGATTTCAGCTTGGTGGGGAACATTTATGATAACAGACAAAGAGGTTTAAAAGGCGAAAATGCTGAAAAATTGTGATTTGAACTTGCTTTTTTGTTATATTTTTGTGGGTGTGCGTTGCTACGGCCCAATGGAATTTGAAAAATATTATCTTATCAAATACATCGGACTCAGAAAGTTTCATTGAATTGTTTGACATCATTCTATTAGGCAGAATTCAGAAAGTTGAAGTCATATTTCCTGTTAACAGAATAAAGCCATATTTCATACTAGGGACGTTTATTTTCAGAAATCCTCAACAACAGGTGGAACAAACCACGTGCCCTAGGCGTTGTAACGATTGATTTTTCAGTTCATATAAAGAAAAAGGTGGGTGAGCCTCTTTGGGATAGTTTTAAGCATTTTACCCCAAATAAAAACTAACCAGAAGATAGTTGACCAAGCAGTTGCTGACCAGGCAGCAAACTGACCAAGCAGTTGCTATTCACAGTAATTGAGCCAGACGTAAATATAATTCCCATAAAGTTCATCCAGCCCATCATATTTTCGTCTTCTAAAACAAGAACTATACTTCTTTAATACTTTTTAACTTTTTCAAGATAAGCTACCGATATCATTTCATAAAATCCAATGATCATACCATGCATACAAGATATTAAAAAAAAAAGAAAGAGAAATGGAAGGCTATTTACCCTTGGAATGATAATGTCGCAAACTAAAAGAAAAATATACACCGAGCTGGTTTCTTTTTCCCAAATGTGCTTTGCGAAAAAAAAGCTTTCCACAAAGTCAGTCCTTGATTTGCAGTGCCCATGGCTATTACTAATTGGCATGATGTTGCTGTAAAGGTTTTGATGCAGGTTTTGATGGAAATCTGATGGCAGTTCTGAGACGGATTGATGCCGGCGGAAACCTATTGAATGAAATGAAGACAGCACAGATAGGAAACACAGTTCTATAAAATTCAAGTAGGACACTCCTGAAATATAAAATGGTCAGAATTAATTTACAAAAAAAATCTAAATCACTTTTGTTTTCAAAATCATCGGAAGGAGATGCAGGTAGCAGGTGTTTAATATCTATATTTATCTATTCGCGTCCCCCCAAGCCTCCCCCCCGCGCGTAAGTCGTTACGCGCCATATTACTTGCCCGCCATTGTAGTTGTGTCCCTATGTCCCACCTGTGAATATATATATATATATATATATATATATATATATATATATATATATATATATATATATATATATATATATATATATATATATATATATATATATATTATATATATATATATATATATATATATATGTATTTAACTACGTAAAATTTGAGAATATACAACATTCTTCGCTGTCCAATTGTCTGTGCATATAAATAGATTGTCCGGTTTACCAACTCTTGAACATGCAACACATAATTGTCCATGGGAAAACAATCCGTATTCAGATCTATACCTCATGATTCTAATGATTGCCCTTGAGCTTTGTTGAAGGTGATTGCTAATCGACCACTGTGTCGCCATCATAATTTATATATACCCCTGTGCCCCCCGGCGTCCCCGTTGTAGTTGTGTCCCTGTCGTCATTTATATTCCCTGTGTCCCGGTGTCCCAGTCTGTAATTTCTCTTTGAGTGTCCCGGGCGTCATTTATATTCCTTGTGTCCCGGTGTTCCGGTCGTCATTTGTGTCCCAATGTCCCGGTCTGTATATATATTCGTTTTCGAATTGGTCTTTTTTTAGTTTTTCACCTTTTTTTAGTTTTTTTAGTTATACCTCATGATTCCAATGATTGCCCTTGAGCTTTGTTGATGGTGATTGCTAATCGAACATTCCCTGTGTCTCTGTCGTCATTTATATATCCCCCTGTGCCCCCCGGCGTCCAAGGTGTAGTCGTGTCCCGGTCGTCATTTATAGTCCCTGTGTCCCGGTCGTCATTTGTATCCCCGTGTCCCGGTCTGTATATACATTCGTTTTTGAATTGGTAAATGATGAAATAAATTTTTGTGTTTTTCTCCTTTTTTTCTTTTTAGTTTTTTTTTGGTTTTTACTTTTTTTTAGTTTTTTCTTTTTTCTTTTTAGTTTTTTTTTTGTAGTTTTTACCTTTATAGTTATTTTTATTTTTTTAGTTTTGTTTTTCTCCTATATTTTTCATTTTTTTTCCTTTTTTAGTTTTTCAGTTTTCTTATTCGTTTTTAGTTTTTTTTCTTTTTAGTTTTTACCTTTTTTTTAGTTTTTTTAGTTTTTTTTTACTTATGTTCTGGTCGTCATTTATACTCCCTGTGTCCCGGTCGTCATTTGTGTCCTGGTGCTTTGTTGATGGTGATTGCTAATCGAACATTTCTTGTGTCCCGGTCGCTTTCTCTTTGAGTGTCCCGGTCATCATTTATATTCCCTATGTCCCGGTGTCCTGGTCGTCATTTGTGTCCCGATGTCCTGGTGTATGATTTCGTCAATCAACAAACATGACGTCAGTCAACACACAAACATGACGTCACTCGACACCCACACACAGACAACTTATTTTTATATATATAGATAGATAGATAGAAGATAAAAAATAAGTCCTGTGTCTGTTGACTGACGTCATGTTTGTGTGTCGACTGATGTCATTGTAAGGATTGAGCATTATGCTGTCATGAAGTTGTTTGTCAACTGACGTCATGTTTTTCGACAGACAAAAGTAAAGACCGAGACACCGGGACATCTATATATATATATATATATATATATATATATATATATATATATATATATATATATATATATATATATATATATACATATATATATATATATATATATATATATATATATATATATATATATATATATATATATATATATATATATATATATATATATATATATATATATATATATATATATATATATATGTATATATATATATGTATACATATATATATATATATATATATATATATATATATATATATATATATATATATATATATATATATATATATATATATAATAAGCTGTGTGTTTGTGTTTTGACAGACATCATGTTTGTGTGTCGACTGATGTCATTATAAGGATTGATAATTATGCCTTCATGAAGTTTTTTGTCGCCTCACGTTACGTTTGTCGACTGAAGAAATTACAGACCGGGACACCGGGACACAAATGAGAATTCTGTATAAGCTAAAAAACTAAAAAAACTAAAAAGGTAAAAAACTAAAAAAAAACTAAGAAAAAGGTAAAAACTACAAAAAACTAAAAACCAATAAAAACTAAAAAAACTAAAAACTGAAAAAGAAAAAAACTATAAAAGGAAAAAACTGAAAACTAAAGGAGAAAAAGAAAGCAAAAAAAATAAAAATAAAAAAGGTAATTGTATTCAAGTCGAAGTAGCTGAGTTGGTAATGCGTTATGTTCCAGGCTTTAGGTCTGAGAGGTTCCAGGTTCAAACCTTGGTTTTAGCATTAATACAAAAGAAGAAAAAAATAAAAAAAGGTCAGACCGGGACACACGGAATATAAATGACGACCGGGACACTCAAAGAAAAATTACAGACTGGGACACAAATGACGACTGGGACATGTGTGTCGACTGACGCCATGTTTGTGTGTCGACTGAAGTCATGTTTGTCGACTATAAATGACGACTGGGATATAGGGACACAACTACAACGGGGACGCCAGGGGGCACAGGGGGGATATATAAATGACGACGGGGACACAGGGAATGTTCGATTAGCAATCACCATCAACAAAGCTCTAGGGCAATCATTAGAATAATCAGGCATAGATAATCAGGTATATATAGTTGTGTCCTTGTGTCCCACCTGTGATTTATATATATTAATATATATATATATATATATATAATATATATATATATATATATATATATATATATATATATATATATATATATATATATATATATATATATATGTATATATATATATATATATATATATATATATATATATATATATATATATATATATATATATATATATATATATATATATATATATATATATATATATAGCCGGGAAACAGTGAATATATATGACGACCAGGACACAGGGACACAACTACAACAGGGACGCCGGGGGCACAGGGGGATATATAAATGACGACGGGGACACAGGGAATGTTCGATTAGCAATCACCATCAACAAAGCTCAAGGACAATCGTTAGAAAAATGAGATATAGATCTGAATACAGATTGTTTTCCCATGGACAATTATTATGTTGCATGTTCAAGAGTTGGTAAACCTGACAATCTATTTATATGGACAGACAATGGGACAGCAAAGAATGTTGTATATTCATAAGTTTCATGTAGTTAAAATAGTTTAAATAGTTGAAAATTACAGACAGGGACACCGGGACACAAATGACGACCAGGACACAGGGAATGTAAATGAAGACCGGAACACATCATATACCAATTCAAAACGAATGTATTCGAGTTGGTAAAGCGTTATGTTCCAGGTCCGAAAGGTTCCATGTTCGATCCTTGGCCTTAGCATTAATAAAAAATAAGAAAAAAAAACTAAAAAAGGTAAAATACAAAAGAAGAAGAAAAACTAAAAAAGGTAAAAACTACAAAAAAACTAAAAACAAAATACCAAAAAAACTAAAAAAGCTAAAAAACTTAAAAACTAAATTCTATTAGTTATATATATATCTAACTATAACCCATAGAAATTACGGCGCAATAGAAATTATATATATATATATATATATATATAATTCGGACAGAACTACGTGTCCGTAGTTGTGTCCATAGGCAACAACTGAGTGCCGCAGCTGCTGGACTCCTGGAGTTCCTCAGTCCTTGGCCATTCGCCACGCGCCAATGGCAGCCCGTCATAAGCAAGATTGAAAATTTGAGAGGCACTTATACAGTAGACGAAGAAAATTTGCTTCAAGATCGGGATTTACTAGGGATCATTTACTTAGGAAGCACAGATTTCTTATTTTGGATGTTTAGTATGTAGCGTTTAATAATGCTTTACGTGTTTGTGTTTGGTGTTTCGTATTTCGTATATAATATATATAATTTCTATTGTGAAATTATATATATATATATATATATATATATATACATATATATATATATACATATATATATATATATATATATATATATATATATATATATATATATATATATATATATATATATATATATATATATATATATATATATATATATATATATATAACTCAATAAAAATTAGATATATATATATATATAATTCAATAGAAATTATATATATATAAATTATAAATATATACATATAGAAATTATATATATATATATATATATATATATATATATATATATATGTATATATATATATATATATATATATATATAATATATATATATATATATATATATATATATATATATATATATATATATATATATATATATATATATATATATATATATATATATATATATATATATATATATATATATATATATATATATATATATATATATATATATATATATATATATATATATATGGAGGGGGAGTCTGGAATGCTGGTTTGAAATTAGACTGTTCAAGACTCATATTCTAAGGCGCAATTCCTAGCTTGATAGGAAATGGTGAGTCAACCGTAAAAATATAGGAATACTTGACCACGTAAAATCAAGTTCTTAACTTCATTTTTGAATTCACCGCCATTGATTCCAAAGGAAACGGCCAAATAATGCTACAACCTCTTAATTTCGAGTTTTGCCCCACCCCCCACCCTTTAAGGGTGGGCACAGAAAGTTTGTCAGTTTAAGGGCATTAGGGTACAGAAAAAAGGAAAATCTTAATTCAGATTTGAATTAAGGAAATGACTTAATGATAGGAAATGACTATTTAAACTCAAAAATATTTATAAACACAAAAGTCGGATTTTCCCCCTCATTTTTCCCTTCAAGGGCAAATTTGAGATACTTGTGCATGGGGGATTCGGGGGGATTTTCTTTTGTGTGAATAAACTGATTTTTCTGAACATTTTGGTGTAAAAAAATTATGTTGCAATTTCCCCGAAGTTTGACCATTTTTATCCGTATCTTTCCTCCATTCCGTGTCCCGGTCGTCATGTGTGTCCCGGTCTGTAATTTCTCTTTGAGTGTCCCAGTCGTCATTTATATTCTCTTTGTTCCGGTCGTCATTTGTATCCCGGTCCGTAGCGTTGAAATCAGGTGTAGAACTGATTTCAATTATAGGAGTATAACTAAAATCAGGTATTTACGTGTAAACCCATTTGTTGTTCAAGTGCTTTATATTAATGTGAGGTGTAGGAGCATAATTTCAAAAATTTTTAGAGTAAGAAAAAAAATAATAAAAAATACACAATGTAACACTATGGATATGGTTAAATTGTCATTTCAAATATAACTAAAAATAACCTTTAATAAACAATAAAGAATTGTCAGGAAAAATAAAACCTAATGAAGATTATTCCGAATGATGAGGAGATCATTCTACAGCGGGAAGGGAGAAAATGTGACGAACAGGCCAGCAGTTCCCCCCTATAAAATTCAGGACCAAACTGTCATTTATTTTCCCTTAAGAAAATTTCAAAATAAGATTCTTTAGTCTATATCCATATAAACATTCGAAGATTATAAAGTTAAATTCTTTATTATATAAAATGCTTGCTTTGAGAATGGTTTCAATTTGTTTGTCATTCTTCCAACGGCAATCAGAAGTGTTAATTTTTGGAATAGCCAAAAAGAATCTAGTTTCTAAGAAAAGGCAACTAGGTTATACGACCTCTGCACCAAATAAGAATGTCCTGGTAATTCCACAAAAGAATGGCTTATTATGGGAGTGGGAAATGCCTGTTTGATGGCGAAAGCACAACACCCTTTTTGGAGGAGGTAAAATGTGCATTAAATACAGGATTAGCGCCAACACCGAAAAAATTTTGTAGGGCAAAAAAAGTTCAGTTTTTGAGCTAGTCAAGTTTTAACATCTAGACAGGATAGTCAATTTGTAGAACAACCAAACCTTTGCTAAGGCTGAAATTGATGTACTTTATATGACAATTTGTATGTAAGTACTGAAATGGAGAGGTTGTAAAGAGATCATTGTGTCATGTGGGTTCAGCAATGGCTCAAGCTAATCATGGCAGTATGACAGAAATTATCGACTCTTTACCAAGTGACATTAAGAAAGAGGTTGTAAGTCAGACCCTGTCATGTTTCCTAAGCTTGACGATGGATGGCCTGATGAGTATTTTTCCAAGCATTTCGGTACCATTTAAGCTCAAATCTGATTTTGAGGAATCTTGCTCCTTATCTATTACTGATGAAGAAGCAATGAAGAAATCAGATAAAAAAGATCATTTGAAAGGCGAGATGGAGAAATGACAAGAAGAAAATAGAAACATTGAAGGAAATGATGATGAACCTGGTGAAAGTTAGGAGTATTGGCAAAGTGAAGACGGTTGAAACAAGCTGTGGTGTGTTTGCCATACGCGACATAACAATCAATTTATGGTTTGCTGTGACTGTTGTGACGAGCGGCTATGCGTTGGGGTTACTAGGAATCTTGGTGAAATAAGTGAGACATGGATTTGCCTTCTCTGCAGAGAAAATCAGAGGAAAACCAAGACAAAAACAAAATAACTGCTTGCTATCCAGCAAACACCCTACAAAACAGTTCAAGTTGTTAGATCCATGAAGGAGTAAGGATTCTACCCCTTCAAACGAGGACGTAAAGCGAGAAAAAAAGGGCAATTCAAATCAAGGAACAAAACTTGAAAAGAATACTCCGGTGGCAACAAAACATCATGTAAGCACTTCGTTGATATCAAAAGATAATGGAAGGCAAACTGACAGACTTTATAAAGACCTCTTGTCTAATGAAATAATCAAATGGCAAGCTCTCAGATGAAATAAAACTCCTACTGATAATGATGCTTGGCCAATGTAAAAAACCTAAAGGGGGTCAAAGAGTAGCAAAGACGCTTCTAGTGAAGATTCTGTGTTTGAAATGGCTACAGGGCACAAAAACTATTACGAAACATCCATGGCATCACCTATACCAAAAACAGGCTTACTTTTGCAAGATGACGAGCCTTGTCGTCATTTACTGGTAGCCGCTCCCCAGGCAGTTAACCAAGATAATTGATTCTGCTGGTTAATCTGACATATGGATTGGACCGTTATTGTAGAAAAGGAAACGAAATATCTCTGAGTCATCACAGTGTGATCTTCGTCGTAGTTTACAGCACAATCGCAGCAGCATATGCCAAGAAAAAACTGCGCGGTCTGAATTGCAATCTATTTGATTGCCTTGGCTATAGACTCATTGTCAGATTCAATTCTGAAAAGATGTAGGTCGGGAAGAATCATCAGTGATTTTAAGTTCATTTTCATATTGTTACATTTTCATTTTTTGTATCGTTTTTTATATATAAGTAGGTTTGAACTGCTTTATTTTAAAACTTCTTTTCAGACAGCCCTCTCTCCTTTTTTCTACCTAACTCTTTCTTAGTTTCCTTGAGCCTCAAATTTCCTTTAGTTGTAATTGTGGAAAATAGGGTAAGAGGTGGCAATCTAATTTGCCTTCCTGTCACTTTGACCCTGAAAAAGGACAGTGGAACTTCTTATGTCTAATACAATGAGGGCTCTCAAAAGTTTATACGACCACACTCTCCATAAAAACCTTATATATTCAGCGGAAAAACTTAAAATCCGTGTTCTGAGGGCTCGGGGGAAAGGTCGATTCTCAAAGATTATCTTACTGGACCCTCTAACTACGCTGAAAAAGATGGCTATGTAAAAATTTTGATTGGGTGTGTTTAGGGATATGATGGGTGTGGGAAAAGTGTGGTTGCCCTCCAATTGCTTCCGAATATTTAAAAGGATGTAGAGCTTTGAATTCACAATTAAACAAGTTCCTTTCGAAGTTTCTACGACAACTCCTTCTGTAAAAAGTACCCCTGGTTAAAAAATACACCCATATCAGTTAGGTGCCTCTAGCTAAAATAACTAAAAATAGCAGAAATGGAACGAGCAAACAAAGAATGCACAGGTAATTGACATTAGAAAAAATAGATGACTAACGGTCATACCACGTAGATGAAGAAAGACGCTCACTACTTAGCATATCACTTCTGATCGACCAAGACTTGATAACATTTCGCCATTTTCTTCCTGGCACAGGAAAATACATAGGTCTACAGCAATAATACATTGACTTAAGATATTTCTTATATTTACTGCGCATCTAACGCTTAGGGTCCGATAAAATTCCAGAATATAGTCAATCACATCCAATCTATTCTTTTAAACACAGCTTACTTTTATTTTTCAATATTTTTAAATTAGGGTCTTAAGACTAAATAGGCTTTTTTGAACCATATCTAACCAGGGGCACTTTTACCCAAATCGATTTTTTCCAGAAATCACATATGCGTAGCTGTGGACAAACTTCCTCATGAGCATCGTACCAGAAGCAGAATATATGCTAATTGATCAAGACAGAATAAAATATGCACTAGCAAACGTCCAGGAATTAAAAGAATGCGTTTCATTTCAAAACTTAGTTTACCAACTGACATTACCCATATACAATATAAAAATAGGATCAGGTACGCTAGATCTCTTTCTAAAAGAGTCACAACAACAAAATATTCCCAATTCATGTGAAGCTCTAATAATAAACATTAAAAGAAAAACATTTATCAATTTAAAAAACGATTAATGGTTATTCAGTGTACCAAAAAGACGGTAGGAACTCTATCCTACTACAACAATACAGAGAAAATTTAACCCAGTTACTGAACTGAACTATTACTAAAGGACGTTGGAACAATTACCACTAAACAAGGTTGCCAACTTGTAACCAAAGAGACAACTATGTAAACATCTTTGATCACAATGAGCAAAAACATCATGAGCCCAAAGATAATAAAGTTTTTTGGAATAAATGTGTATTGACAATCCCAAATATAAACAACGAAGAATCAAAAACATCCATTTGGCCAGAAATAGAGAAAATCAAAGGTACAATGCAATTAACAAAAATAAAGGAGGCATTAGACTTACAAATACTCCTGTTCACTAATGAAGAACAAAGATTGAAATATATAGAAAATCAGTATGGGTTATTTTCACCGAATTCCTGGTACAATATTATATTTACTATATTTATGCTCTTTCTGATTTTGCTGACAATAAGAGGACTACTAATACCTATTAAACTATGGAAAGCTCTTAAAAGTCAGAAGAACAAAACCCAAACATGATAAAATATTGGAACAGGAAAAGCATCAATTTAACCCTACTGCCCCCGACGATATTTAAGCCATTAGAACTGGGAGGATATAAAAAAACAAGAGGATTAAGAGTTCGCCTCCTGTATATTCATACATCCTGTCGCTATAGTAAAGACATATTACTGATGTATATTAGCTGAAAGGCTATGACACAATAAACTTTGTTTCGTTTTCAACACAATAACATCAGAAATATAGAACGCTTGGCAGAAGGACTTATCCATTTTTATAGAAATACAAGAAAATTGTAAAGTCGTCTCCTGTATATCCAAATATCCTGTCCCTGCGCCAAAGAATTTTACTAATATATGTTATTTGAGAGGCTATGACACAATAAATTGTGTTTCGGTTTGACACAATCATGCATCAGAAATATAAAGCATTCGAAAAAATAATATATGTAAAATTAAGACCTCTAATATTTACGATGTATTTAACCAACTTGTAACCAAAGAGACAACTGTTGAAACATCTTTGATGACAACGAGCACAAACATCATGAGCCCAAAACATCATAATAAAGTTTCAAGGAATAAATGTGTTATTGACAATCCCAAATATAAACTACAAAGAATCAAAAACATCCATTTGGCCAGAAATAGAGAAAATCAAAGGTACAATGCAATTAACAAAAATAAAGGAGGCTTTAGACTTACAAATACTCCTGTTCCCTAATGAAGACAAAAGATTGATATATATATATAGAAATTCAGTATGGGCTATTTTCACCAAATTCCTGGTACAATATTATATATAGTATATTTGTGGTATTTCTGATTTACCTGACAATAAGAGGACTCCTAACATTAAACTATAGAAAGCTCTTAAGAGTGAGAAGAACAAAACCCAAATATGATAAAATTGAGGCACGGAAAATGCATCAATTAAACCCTACTACCCTCGACGATATCTAAGCCATTAGAACTGGGAGGATATAGAAATACAAGAGGGTTAAGAGTTTGTCACCTGTACATTCATATATTCTGTCCCTATAGTAAAGAAATATTGCTGATGTATATTAGTTGAAAGGCTATGACATAAAAAACTGTGCTTCTTTTTCAACACAATTACATCAGAAATATACAACGCTTGGCAGAAAATATTATATTTAATATAAAGACCTCTAACAATTACAAAGGACTTATCCATTTTCATAGAAATACAAGAGAATTAAAAGGTTGACTCCTGTATATTCAAATATCCTGTCCCTAAGCCAAAGAGTATTGCTGATACATGTTAGTTGACAGGCTACGACACAATAAATTGTGTTTCTTTTCGAGACAATCATGCATCAAAAATATAAAGCATTCGAAAAAATAGAATAGGTAAAACTAAGACCTTTAATATTTACCATGTATTTAATAATTTTTTTGAAATGTGCTCCTATATTCACATATCACAGCCGTATTATGTAATTAGTGTTGAAATAATAATGATATTACTCGTTAAAAAATATGTGCTATATTACTCTTTTATAATTATAATATTCTCTGAAGATATTAGTCTTTAATAATTTTTTCTATATACGTTCTTTTATAATAATGTTACGCATTGTTATATGTCATTTTGCGTATTAAGAATATATCCTACCAAGAAATTTTTATTATAGGAATTGGCAAGCTCCAACACTGACATAAGATGTATTATGGTCAAAGATCAAAAACGAGTAAAACCTACTATAATTTATTATCCACAGAAGAATGCGAGAAAAATCACGCAATTGATTCTTCTCAACAGCTGCACAACGAAGACAAAACACTTCAATGATACCAGTCGTGTAGGTGAACCTTTAATATTTACCATGTATTTAATCATTAAGACTGCTATCTTACAATCATCTCTAATCCCATCAAAAAACCGTACAAGCCAAAGAAGGAAACGTATTCAGCTGAGAAGATACACCCACCACACATTGTGTAAGCACCAACAGAACCATGAACATCAATAGATCACCTGCAACAAACTATATAGCATTCAAACATTGGCAACATCAGAAACATGTATGAAGATTGAAAAATAACAATATAAGTCCCAATTTTTGTTTACTTATAAATCGATATACCAAGTAAGGTCTTGGCAACTATCTAAGTTAAACTACCCTTAAAGCAAATCTAAATAAACATTTAAAAACATGCTATAAGCATTACCGAACTTGTGCAGAACGTAAACATTAAAGCATTATGGGTTGAAGAACTAAAAGGTAATGTTAATTTGGACGAATTATGATACACCAAATCAGTTAGTGAAATGGGCAGGGACATGAAAATTATGGCAGGGGTGTGAAAGGAAGAAACATTATAAACTTAGTGATAAAAAATAAAAGAATATGTCAATAGTGATTTATAAAATTAACTTCTTAACGAATTACGACAAATGTGCCAGTAGTGATTTTATTATGTTGTAATTTTAATCCAATTGTGACACTTTAATTTTCTCGAAAACTTTGGATCAGTTGGAAATCACAGTTAAATTATAACAATAAAAAATTAATCACGATTTAAAAAAAATGAAACTAGGTATTCAGAGTGCCATATATTTGTTCAAGTGCTTTATATTAATGTGAGGTGTAGGAGTATAATTTATAGTATATAATTTAGTATAATGAAAATTATGGCAGGGGTGTGAAAGGAAGAAACATTATAAACTTAGTGATAAAAAATAAAAGAATATGTCAATAGTGATTTATAAAATTAACCTCTTAACGAATTACGACAAATGTGCCAGTAGTGATTTTATTATGTTGTAATTTTAATCCAATTGTGACACTTTAATTTTCTCGAAAACTTTGGATCAATTGGAAATCACAGTTAAATTATAACAATAAAAAATTAATCACGATTTAAAAAAAATGAAACTAGGTATTCAGAGTGCCATATATTTGTTCAAGTGCTTTATATTAATGTGAGGTGTAGGAGTATAATTTAAAAATTCTAGGAGTAAGAACAAAAAGAAAAGACATTATAACACTATGGATGTGGTTAAATAGTCATTATGTGATAAGGGAATTATAAAAATAACCTTTAATAAACAATAAAGAATTTTAAGGAAACATAAAATTCAAAGGAGATTAGTCTGAATGCTGGGGGCATCATTCTTCAGCGGGAAGGAGGATACGTGACATACAAGCCTTTAATTCCCCCCTATAAACTTCAGGACCGAATTCTCATTTATTTCCCCTTAAGAAAATTTCAAAATAAGATTCTTTAGTTTATATCCATATAAACATTCGAAGATTTTAAAGTTAAATTCTTTATTCTATAAAATTTATGCTTTGAGCATGGCTTCGATTTGTTTGTTATTCTTGCAACGGCAAATAAATGTGTTCCTTTTTGGACTAGCCAATAAGAATCTAGTCTCTACAAAAAAATTCAACTAGTTTATTTGACATCTGCGCCAAATAAGAAAATCCTGGTACTTTCACAAAGGAATTACCAAATTAATGTTGCGTTTTGTATAACATTAATAATGTATCAAAATCTAACAGCATCAATGAAAAAAAGGCTTCCCCCTTCATAGAAAATTTCACTATGTAAGGTTTCTGCCACAAAAAAATAACTACCTCCTCTCAGTAAACTCTAATTGGAGTCAGTAAGCTACTTTTTAAGAAGTTTCCATATCTTTTAAATCTTTGCTTACAACATCTTCTCATCGCAGATTAAATGTTTTTTATTAAACCTAGACAGTTTGCCAAAAAGGAAAACCTTTGGCAGTATGTCATCCTTCATCCAGGCAACACGCCCTGGCCATCGTATACTTTTTCATTATAGCCTTAAAAAGCAGGATTTAAATCTAAACCAATATGTATTATGGCCAAAATAGGGACAGTTACTATTGTTTAGCAATGATAAATTTTAATTAAGCTACTTGCCTGGTAATTATGTAGTTTCCACCATTATATAGCTAGAATAAAAATGAATAGCCTATATTACTTAATGCCTTTTTTACCATTTAATAATTCAATAATCGCTTCAGAAGGAAATTACATGTTGACCCTTTAAGGTGGTCCTAACAGTTAAAATAGTGCACAGTATCCAAAAGTTTAAAAATTAATTTTTTTAAACTATCTTGAGAAGAAAACCCAACCATTTGAAGATGACTGAAACAGAGTAATTAGTAATTAGGCTACTATTTTCATTAGTCATAACAGTAAAATGTTGCTTTGAAAACAAAATAGTAAGGATTTTCAAAAAGATCCTGAAACTTCTATATGTAACCTATGCCTAAGGTAGCATAGGCTGTTTCATAGGTATCTGAACAATCTCTGAATTAAAAACTACTGGCTTATCTATTTTGAAGGGGAATAGGCCAGTTTATTTAAAAAATGAAAAAATACAAAAATTGGCCAAGAATTTACGGCCAGACTACCAGGAATTAGTATATATCTTGCTACATCTGATAATTCACAATGCTGACTTCTTTATTATTTTATGTTCCTTTCTTTCTTAATAAGTAGTTGTTTAAAATTTAATATAGATGGCAAAGCAAATAAAGCAAATTCAAGGGAAAGAGAAGGTCGTTTGATAGCATAGCATATATTAAATGCAAAAACTAACCATTGATGTATTTGATATATGGTATGCTTTACCCCCCTCACCTAATGTGCAAATATATAGCCCAAACTTTTGATAAAGGTAATGAAATAAAACAAAATATGAGGAAATTTTAAAACTTTATTAGGAAAACAAGGCCAAAGACGACCATTGATTAACCCAGAAATAGATGAAAGAACTATAGTAACAAATGGTATTCTACTTTTAGAAAACCACATATTGACACGCAAATTGACAACTTTCAAACGTGACCTAATGTTACACTTCCAATAATGTAGCTTCTCATAAGAGTACAATATCATAGTATGTCCATTGACTCATTTTTTGTTTTGGGCAACAACCCCTTCTCCTGGAGAAATATAATTGCCTGTTCCTTGGTCCCTGTCAAAGTCCAAGTTTTAACTTGAACATCAATGGTGAGACACTATCTTTTATTAAGAGTATAATTAAGTATAATTAAGAGAATTACTTTTGAACAAGAAAAATTAAAGAGAATTCCTTTTGAACAAGTAAATTAAGAGAATTACTTTTGAACACAAATAATATTAACGTTAATTTTAGAAAATGAAGCTCATAACAATTTTGATGACCATTTTTACTCATACAAATGCACAGGACATCGTAAAACATGGAGTATTATTCTAGCACGCATATTTGCTTCTAAAAAGTAACAATATGTGGAAAATATTCATGAAACTAGATCTTAAGCCGTTCAAAACATTATTCCAACAAGTAATGAAACTGAAGAAAAATACCAACGTATTAAAGGAATCCTTTTTTTTTCAATTTCTAAAATCAGAAAAAGGATTGCAACCAAGTGAGGATGCGCAGAAGGAGAGAAAGGGCAACCTGTTCTCTAACATTCCCCAACTCATATCCAAAAAAATAATAGAAGACTTTGATAAAAGAATGGCTGAAATTGACGCTCTCTATTCTTTCTTTTGTTCTGTATAACGCCATGCTCTTTTTGATATTTTGTCAATTATAGTGTGTATTTGTGTAATGACTACAGCAATTTTGTCTTTTCGAAATTATAATGCTTCATTATATTAGCAATTGTTATATTAGTAATTAAATGTAAATATGAATATACTGTTTTCCCTGGATCATAAGCAATTAGACCGTATATTGTGAAATTTAGATTATATTTAAGGCGTATTCTGCCGTTCAATTTTCAAGCAATATTTATTGTTTAGATTTGAGAAAACTGAAATACCGAATCTTTGAAAATACTAAGTTTACGAAAGCAAGATTTAATATCAAATTTTTAAATATCAAAAGAGGATTTCAGTTTTGAATATTCTAACCAATATCAGAAAAAAATTAGTACCCCAGAACACTAAATCAGTCTGCAACTATTTCTTATATAATTTGAGAAAAATTACATTTTCAATTTTTTTTGCTTTTTTATTGAAATTTATCCTTCATAATAAACAATATTATGCTGAATTTAGGTTTTAAAGAATCTACAATTTAAGCCATTTTTAATTATCACTGCTGAAATGTAGGTAAAGATCGTAGAAATTCTTGAAATCCTTAAAAACAGGCTAAAATTCATGTTAGAATAGTAGAAACACAGCCTTGATTCTTTTCATTTTTATTATTTGTCATTCTCTTTCTTCTTTCTTATTTTGTTTATGTTCAGTTTTTTCTTGGGTTTTAATTCGATTTAAACTTATTAAATTTTTTGTAGGAATCGACAGAAGCATTACATTCAGAAAAATAATAAAAAGAAATATAAAAATTAATGAAGATAAAAAAAAATTGTGTATCTTAAATGGTAGTGGTAATATAAGGTTTTGATTAATAAGGTTTGGTGCTGAATCTATTAATGAGCAGATTCCTATGCTCACTTCACATATTAACCCTTTGATGCCTGAATTATGAAAAAAGAATGGGAAAAATATTTCGGCCGTTTCCAGGCTTCGTTATGACCTATTCCACGACAGAAATGGCAAGAAAAAAAATGTATTGATAAATATGATGAAATAAAAAAATGGTTCCCACAGGAACCATCCGGCAATCATGGCACAAAAACACTCTGATCGGCTACATAGTGTGGTAAGTCAGAAAACAATTCCTGTTGGGTGTGAAACACAAGGACACTTTACATTTTACTCTCTATCCAAGCCGGGAAGTGCCCCTGTCCATCGAGTCTTGTCAAATCTGGGGGGCGACAAGTATAATTTCTTTTTTTCTGAGAGTTGGTATCTGCGTCACTGAGAGGTCTACCTCTCTTTGGTGTTGCCAAAGATGCACCAGATAGAAGTGCACGTGCCACATCTGTCTTGAACTGTAGCAGGTTCATTGGTTTCTGCCCAGCAGCAAGACACCTGCGGTATAAGAGCCAGCCATTCACAACGGAGAGGTCAAACAAGAAGAAGAAGATCCTCATGTACCATTTGCTCCGTGACTTGAAGTCGATCCTGTAAAGCTCCAGCAACATGTCGGCGAGATCTACACCACCCATAAAGCGGTTGTACTCCTTCACACAATATGGTCGCTTGACATCGGCATACTCTTTTCGTTTACCATCCCACCGCCTACACGTATCTTCTGGGTCTAGGGCGGCATAGGTCGAAATCAAGTGGACTGGCTTATTGTCATACCACTTCACCACAATGGCATTCGACTGCGTTTCCACTCGCCAGTCGTAAGAGCCTCTTCCTCGGGCTTTCAATTTGCTGTCGGATTCCAAAGCACAGCCTTTCAACCTGTTTGCCCTCACTGTGACCAGTGTAAGTATGCCCTGATCACTTAGTGTTTGTGCCAAGTCTAACGAGGAGAACCAATTGTCAAAGAATAGCTTGTAATTTTTGTGCTTGGGTGTTCCTCTTGCAAGCCGCAGGACAAAATCAGCTCCAACTCCCAGGTCACTGACATCAACCGACCCCTTACCCGTATACATTTCAAAGTCGTAAACGAAACCACTCTCCCCAGCCCTTGAGATGAACTTATAACCCCACTTATGCGGTTTCTTGGGATTGTACTGCTTCAACGAAATCCTCCGTTTTGTCGGCACAATTTGCTCGTCTACTGCCTGGTGTTCTTCTGGGGGTATCTTCATAAAGTTATCTCTGATCATCTCTATCAGAGGACGAACTTTGTGGATCTTGTCGTGCCCAGGGTCTCCTCGTGGTTTCTGGGTAAGATTGTCGTTGAAATGAAGATACTTTTTGATCTGCTCGAATCTGTCACGCGACATGGCATCAGCTATTACAGGGTAGCGCGTTTCGTTTGACCAGTAACTGCGGTATGACGGCATTTTCACTATTCCTGTGAATGCAAGGATCCCTAAGAAGCATTCCACCTCGGCAGATGAAACTCCAAATTCTTTGGCATCTTTTTGAAGAGCGTAAATTTTCGTTTGGTCACGTATATGGTTGACCACGCCTTGGTAAAAAAACACGTTGACCACGCTCGTACCAACTCCGGTGAATGTTGTGTCATTTTAAGGCTTTTTTGTCATTTTATATAGCTGAAGTACTGTTTTTTACTTTTTATACTTTTATGCGTATTTGAAAAAAAAGAAGTCGAAATCTAACGGTTTAGCATGGTGTCCGAACCAATACTGGGGCCGTCCGATCCAACCCCGTGGGTAGGGGTTGTTTCGGACATTTCAAAAATCTGAAAAAAAATCTCGAATGTAGTCCTAACGGATAAAAGTCAATGGCTTAGAAGATATGCCGTTTCAAAAAATCGCGTCCGGGTCAACCCTGGTCTCCCCTACATTGTTATTGACGACGGCAACTCCACCAGTTCTTGTCTAGATGGCTCTTCCGAGCGATAAAATTCGGAGCTATGCATGCCGGATGGTTCCTTGAAGCCGCAGAACATGGTCGAGACATGGTCGAGCTCTCAAAATTTGATTCCAATGGTGTAAAGCAACTGTTTTCATGATATCTAGGCATCTCACACTGTATACGGCTTACCGTCTCATCTGGTCTTGCTACCGCCGGATGGTTCCCAGAGGAACCACGACGTTGGGGGTCGTTTCTATCCTCTGGTTTTCCAGCTATAGGAGTATATGATAGCTCATCTCAACAAACAAAACGTCCTCTTTCTAAAACTTTTGGAATGAAAACTCTAGCACAATAAACAATAAAGTTATTCACAAAAAAGTATTCTCACCTTTCAGGAAAAACAAGCAAGGCTAGAGGGCACAGGTTCAAACTTCATTACCTCACACAAGGGTGACAGATTACGGACTAAGAAAAATACAAACCTGTCTAGGTAGATCACATTGAAACAATGGCAAACGGATTGACGTTAATAGGTCAAACGGTAAGGATTAAAATAAATTAAAAAGTTCATGGTTCCTGAGGGAACTTTCAGGTATCAAAGGGTTAACACTCTAAAGAACAAGAAGAAGCTGATTCTAAATTCACTGAACAATCAAACTCTTAAAAATACAATGGCAGAAGTTGTGAGTCAAGAACTGTCTTCTGAGGTTGGTCCTTTAGTTGAGCCCTCTGTTAAAAAATTAAAAAAAACATGAAAAATTTGAACGATATTGATCGATATCAATATAACAGAAGCTGAGCATAACAAGCATTGGGGTAGAAAGCGAGTAAGATTTTAGAAGGAAACTCAGCAGGGCGGGTCTTGAGGCTTCTTTTTGGCCGAGATTGGAGGAGACAAATGGCGATTGGAAGCGATTTCATAAGGAAGACAAAAGAGGAGACCAAAGGACAAATTTGACAAGACAGGGGATCACCTGCTATTACTGCGGAAAGCTTAATCTTTATGCTTCTGAATATCGTACCAGATTCGTAATGGAGACAGAGGTTACACAGGATTTGGATCCCAAAAGCAGGAAAATCAGACAAATTGTGGACCCAGAGGAGAAAAATCCAGAGTCTCCTCGAGGAAGGGGCAAACGGCGATTTTTCAGACCATTTAGCGCAAACAGGGACATCCCAGGACAAAGCAACGCATACGTACATGGAAGAGATGGAGGACATTTTGTTAGAGAATTCATCCCCAGAAACCAAAGAATGGCTCTGGCAAATGCAGCAGAGTAGTAATGGGACGATCTTAAATCAAGCTCATTTGGCCAAACAACATATCAGGAAACGAACATGGGGTGAATTTAAACGAAAAGCCTAACTTTTTAGGGTCATAAAATTTGCGAGTCACTTTAGACCCTTAAACAGTCTTCAATGTTGCAATTTTAACAATTCTGCGTATTTACCCATAGTTCATTGTTTTAGTATAGAGTGTCTTAAAAATGTACCTTGTACAATTGACATGGGGGCTTCGACTTCAATGATTTGAGAGGAAATATTTAGGAAACAACCGTCAAATACACAAAATAAAATTCAAAAATGTACGAATAGCCTAACATCAGTCACAGGTCATTAGTTGAGCATTTTGGGGGAATGTCATTTAAAACTTCATACAGATAAAGAACGGATCATGGTACGGATGATTATTTGCAGGAAACTCCCATTTCCATGCATAATACGTTTAGATACACTGCGAAAATATGGTATAATTTGGAATCCGACCAGTAATGAAATCAAATTCACTAGCCCCACAATTAAAAGGGATTTTAAGTGCACAACTTTGCAAGATACTGATCCTTGCCAAAAATATTAATTATGGCTCAATAACAAGGTAGTAATAGAGGCAGAGATTTGCATTCAGATTTTAGCAACAACAAATACTGAGCCCAATCAGCGAATTACTGCTTTAGTAAAAGGCTATATGCTAGAGAAATATCCTTCTATTTTCGTTGAAAGCCAGCTTTTGACCATGGAAAGGGGGACAATGTACTTGAAAGTGTCAAATATGAGCAATCAAAAGGTCAAGATTCCAAAAATTATGCTAGGAGTAGGAGAAAATTTTTTTTATGAAAATATCAGGTCACCAAGTTATGGGCTCGTCATATTTCATGATCCTGATTCCCCTATTCAAAATGATTATTTGCCACCAATTGCTAGTAACAATCACCTAGTTATTCTGTCTGTGTTGTCCCTAAATAGTCTTCCTCAACCTCAATTTTGTCCTCAAACTTTCACCGACTATGAGGCAATACAGCAGGAACTTTTATCTGCAAACTGGTCAAACCTTATCACTGGTGACGTCAATGAGTCTTGGTTAAATTTCAAAAATACTCTCCTTGCTCTTGAAAAGAAACACTCAAGGGTTATTTTTAGAAAATAGCCTAAAACTCTTCCCTCCCTCGCTAAGGGAGTTAAGAAGCTGATTAACCAGAACTCTAGAGCTTGGAAACGGTTTATGAAGAAGAGAAACCAGGAGACTCTGTTAATTTACATGGCAGCACAAAATTGTGTAACAGATTCTGTCAAAAAACTGAAATAGGCTTACGAGGAGAAATTAGCTTCTGACATCAACTTGAACCCAAAGTCTTTCTGGAGACATGTCTCTGCTAAAAATCCGAATCATCATACTATTTCTGAGCTTGTTGACCATGGTGTACTACATTCATCTCCAATAGATAAGGCTGACCTTATAAATGCACAATTCGCTTCTGCCTTCACCCAAAACTCAGGTACCTCCTCACCAGATCATCCATTGTAGGGTACTTTTTCCCATGCCTGATCTGTCAGTAAGTGAAGTAATGGTTTTCAATTGCCTTGGAAAGCTTGATGTAACTAAGTCAAAGAGACCAGACAGTGCTCATCCACATCCTCTTAAGGAGTGTCGAAAAGCTCTCAGTTACCCCCTGTGCATGTTGCTCCAGATATCTCTTCAAAATGGAGAACTACCGTATGATTGGAAAACATCTTGTATAACCAAAATCCATAAAAAGGAACAAACAAAACTCTGCAGAAAATTACAATCCTGTAAGTATTGCTTCTGTAGTTGCTAAGGTGCTTGAAAGATTTGTTAACAAAGCTCTAATTGAACATCTTGAGGTCAATAACATCACAACATGGATTCAGATCTGGTAGATCTGTAGACACTTGCCTCATCCACACATATGAATTAGTGACTACACTGCTTGATAAGGATCTTCCCGTCAACATGATTCGTTTTGATCTGTCCAATGCATACGACAAGGTTTGTCATGAATTCTTCATAGTCAAACTGAAGGCTACAGTTGTCAATGAAGATTTTGTAAAGTGGATTATGGGGCTTCTATCTGAAAGATCACACATTGTCAGAGTTTTTGATTCACAAGGAACTCCTCATTTCTCTTCTCCCACAACTGTATTAAGTGGCGTGCCCCAGGGCACTATTCCTGGATCAATATTTTTCAACTTCTATGTCAACGATTTACCCACCCTTCTTTCAAATCTTATTTCCCTTTATGCTGATGACTCAAAACTAGTTGAAAAAGTAGCTACTCCCTCTGATGAGCAATCAATTCAAACAGATCTTGACAGTGTAGGAAGATGGGCTAACATGTGGCTCCTTGCTTTTAATGTTGACAAATACCACGTCATTCATTTTGGCAAACAAAACAAGCATCATAAGTATATCCTTCAAGACAACTTCCCTTCTGCTGTTTCCGTTGAAAGCGATCTTGGGGTTATTGTTGATCACCAATTAAATTTTAGCAACCATGCTAAGTCTATCTCATCTTCTTCAAACAAATCCCTGAGTATCATAAATAGACCCATATCCAGCCATCACCCAAGAGTTCTTATGAAGTTATATAAGGTGCTTATATGACAACGTTTGGAGGTCGGAATGTCATTGGCAGCCCCTTTTTAAATCAGATAAGAAGGTTAGCAGTATGAATAAATTTTCATGCAAAGAAAGACTACACCGTTTGAAGCTGCCAACACTGAAATACTGAAGAAAAGAAGGGTGATATGATTTTAACCAAAAAATCCTTCATAAGAACACTTCCCAGTCTCTTTGAACAGCCCTTGCATACTGGTACTAGAGGATATTCAATGAAGCTCCCCATGTAGCATTCGACAAGCAGATATAGAAGTCATTTCTTCAGCCAAAGAGTCGTCAATCTGTGGAATCAGCTGTCTGAGGAAACAATTTCTGCAACTTCAACTGACATGTTCAAATCCCACCTTGATAAGGAATGGCTCTGCAAGGAGTTCTTTTACAATTGGGAAGCTGCAGAGTCCTCCACAAGAGTATAGATAAACAGCCACAACCAAGACCAAACGAATTTTTTTCATCATCGGAGCATCACCAGGATGGAAAATTATTATATCGCTCCAAGCTATGATTTAAGGTAAATACAGAATATATTATTTGGAAAGGGGGAAAATGTATGATCCTGGTTGTGACCAGATAGGCTAAGATATTGAAATATAAATTCAGGATATTTGGCTTAAATCCGATCAAAGCTTTGAGATAGCCCGTTATCAGAATACCTAAAAGGTCAATAGTAATGCTTACTTGATCATATTCCATTCCTGGGGCAAGCATTGTAAATCATCCAATTTTTTTTTATTATTTACACATAGAATTTACAAGTGGGATGACAGGGATATTTTTATTTTGGGTGGGTTTGACAAGACTAAAGGTGTCTGGGTTAAACTTTAGTGAATCTTGACGGGAATATTGGACTAAACTAAAAGACACTAGGTACACCCAGTTTACAAAAACACTCGACTTCAGTATTTCAGGAACAGCAGAAGGTGGTAAGCTAAATATTCAGGAAATGTTAAGAAAGATGATGTCTCCCCCAAACACATGCAACATTAAGTTGAAACTTTCAGAACACAGTGAAAGGGTGTAGAAGGCAACTAGTGGGCAGTCCCAATGCCCTTATCCTTTCGTTAAGTCCCAAATAATGACAGATACAAATTTTAGATAGCCATTTCTTGAGGATAAAACCTAGATGATTAACTATGCTTCCAGGGATCATATTTGTGATTCAGAAAGCTTTGTTCAAGGATTGTGAATTATGCCCTTTGTGTTTGCTTTGCATATTATAATTATTGTTTAATGAGAATTTCATCTCCATTCTTGTTGCAATTTATTTTCATTTTGACTTTAAATGCTTGGCAGACTGATTTGGACATTCAATGCTGAAGTTCAGCCCAATGACTGGCTTCACAACGAGACCTGAGGTGGTAGTATGGGTCTGTGATGTGCTGGCAAGGGCTTGTGTGGTGCCACCCATTGCAGTGGTGTCCTGTTCCACTTAGTGATTTGTGATAGTTAATGGACTACTGCAACATACAGGCCTGCAATTCCACCCTATAATACTCAGGACCGAATTCTCATCTATTTTCCCTTAAGAAAATTTCAAAATAAGATCCTTTAGTCTGTATCCATTTAACGAAGATTTTAAAGTTAAATTCTTTATTCTATTAAGTACATGCTTTGAGCATGCTTTATATTTGTTTGTTATTCTTACAACGGCAAACAAAAGTGTTCCTTTTTGGACTAGCCAATAAGAATCTAGTTTCTACAAAAAAAGGTCAACAAGTTTATTTGGCCTCTGCGCCAAATGAGAAAATCTGGTAATTCCAAAAAGAAATGGCTTATTATGGGAGTGGGAAATGCCTGTTTGGCTGCGAAATAACAATACCCTTTTTGGAGGAGGTCAACTGCGAATTAAACACAGGATTAGCACCCTCACCGAAAAATTTTCGTCGGGAGAAAAAGTTCAGTTTTTAGTTAATCAAGTTCTAAAATCTAGACAGGATAGTCAATTTGTAGAACAACCAAACCTTTGCTTAAGTTGAAGTACCTTATCTGACAATTTGTATGTAAGTACTGAAATAAACCTATTGTTTGTTAATCGTCCTTGTTTGTGAATCTAAGCACCAGGCACAGTTTCCATAGTCTTTAGGTAGGCTCTCAAGGGAATCTACACAACCTAGGAGACCCAAATATTACTAAGATGATTCTTTCACCCAAATCATTTGGGATTATGGGATTATTATTTGTGTCCTTCTGTTCTAATTCCTCAACTACTTAGCTTCCATGATATAATCTTTAATCGAATAACCCCTATGTTATGCCGACGTTAAGCTCCCAAGACTCATGGAAAACTCCAAGCAACATAACTCATAAATAAACCCCCTCAGTAGCATCATTTTTAAATAAAGATGTCGATATGATTTCAAATATAGGAGTATAATTGAAATCAGCTATTCACGCGTAAACAAATTAGTTGTTCAAGTGCTTTATATTAATGTGAGGTGTAGGAGTATAATTTTAAAAATTCTAGGAGTAAGAAAAAAAATAATAATGAAAAATACACGATGTAACACTATGGATGTGGTTAAATATTAATTTTGTGGTAAAGGAATTATTAAAATGACCTTTAATAATTAATAAAGAATTTTAAGGAAATTTTAAATTTAAAGGAGATTAGTCGGAATGATGAGGGCATCATTGTACAGCGGGAAGGGGGATTTGTGACATACAGGCCTGCAATTCCCCTATAAAATTCAGGACTGAATTCTTATTTATTTTCCCATAAGAAAATTTTAAAACACGATTCTTTAGTAAATATCCATGTATACACTCGAAGATTTTAAAGTTAAATTCTTTATTTTATAGAATACATACTTTGAGCATAATTTCGATTTGTTTGTTATTTTTGCAACGGCAAAAAAAAGTGTTCCTTTTTGGACTAGCCAATAAGAATCCAATTTCTATGAAAAAAGTCAACTAGTTTATTTGACCTCTGCGCCAAATAAGAAAATCCTGGTATTTCCACAAAAGAATGGTTTGTTATGGGAGTCAAAAATGCTTGTTTGGTTGTAAGAGCACAATAACCTTTTCGGAGGTCAACTGCGCTTTAAATACAAGATTAGCGCCCACACCGAAAAACTTTCGTCGGGAGGAAAGTTCAGTTTTTGAGTTAGTCAAGTTCCAACATCTAGACCGGATAGTCAATTTGTAGGACAACCAAACCTTTACTTAAGATGAAGTTGATGTACCTGATCTGACAATTTGTTTATAAGTATTGAAATGAAAAGGTTGTAAAGAGAATCCGATGTCATGTGGGATCAGCAATGGCTCAATGCTATTCATGGCAGTATGACAGAAATTTTCGACGCTTTGCCAAGTGACATTAAGGAAGTTGACAGTTCAGACCCTGCCATGTTTCCTAAACTTGAATATGGCCTGATGAGTACTTCTCCAAGCATTTCGGTACCATTTAAGCTTGAATCTGACTTTCAGGAATCTGGCTCCATATCTATTACTGAACACTAAGCAGTGAAGAAATAAGATCGAAAAGATCGTTTGAAAGGCGAGATGGAGAAAGGACAAGAAAAAACAGAAATATTGAAGGAAATGATGATGAACCTTGTGAAAGTGAGGAGTATTGGCAAAGGGAACACGATTCAAACAAGCTGTGGTATGTTTGCCAGTTGCCAAATAACAATCAGTCTATGGTTTGCTGTGACTGTTATGATGAGTGGTTTCATGAATTATGCGTTGAAGTTACTAGGATTCTTGGCGAAATAAGTGAGACATAAATTTGCCCTCTCTGTAGAGAAAAGCCGGAGAAAAATGGAGGAAAACAAAGACAACAACAAAACAGCCACTAGCCATCCAGCAAACACTCTACAAAACAGTTGAAGTTGCTAGATCCATGGAGGAGTAAGGATTCTACCTTTTCAAAGCGTATAGCGATAAAAACAAAAAAGGCAATTCAAATCAAGGATCAGAAATTAAAAAGAATAATCCGGTGGCAGCAAAGAATCATGAAAGTACTTCCTTGATACCAAAAGATAATCGAAAACAAGCTGACAGATTTGGTAAAAACCTTTTTTCTAATAAAATAATCAACAGGCTAGCACTCAGAAAAGATAAAACTCTAGCAAAAAATGATGCTTGGCCAATATCAAAAACCAAAAGGGGGCAAAGAATAGCGAAGACGCTTCTAGTGAAGATTCTGTGTCTGAAATGACTACGGGGCGCAAAAATGCATGGCATCACCTATTCCAAAAAAGGCTTACTTTTGCAAGATGACGAGCTTTATCGTTGGTTTCTGGTAATTGCTCCCCAGTCAGTTAACCAAGATAGATTGCATATTCTGGTTAGTGTGACAGATGGATTGGACAGTTTTTATAGGAAAGGAGAATATCTCCGAGTCATCATGTGTGATGTTCGTTGCAGTCTACAGCACGACAGGCGCAGCAGCAAATCCCAAGGAAAACTGCACGGTCTGGATTGCAATCTATTTGACTGCCTTGGTTATAGACTCATTGTCAAATCCAACTCTAATAAGATGTAAGTGGGGAAGTACTATCTGTGATTTTAAGTTCATTTTTATATTGTTACACTAGCTGTTGGTGTGTAACCACCAACACCTAGTTGGTGGGGGCGCTTCGCTCCCCCTCCCCCCAAGCCCCCCCCCGTGCGTAAGTTGTTACGCGCCATATTAGTTACGCGCCATTGTAGTTGTTTCCCTGTGTCCCACATGTGAATATAGATAGAAATATATATATATATATATATATATATATATATATATATATATATATATATATATATATATATATATATATATATATATATATATCTATGTATATAAAAATAAGTTGTCTGTGTGTGTGTGTGTGTGTGTGTGTCGAGTGACGTCATGTTTGTGTGTCGACTGACGTCATTATAAGGATTGAGCTGTATGCGTCATGAAGTTGTTTGTCGACTGACGTCATGTTTGTCAACTGATGAAATTACATACCGCGACACCGGGAGACAAATGACGACCGGGACACAGGGAATATAAATGATGACCGGGAACCTCAAAGAGAAATTATAGACTGGGAAACCTGGAAACAAATCACGACCGGGACAAAGGGAATATAAATGACGACCGGGACACAGGGACACAACTACAATGTGGACGCCGGGGGCACAGGCGGGATATATAAATGACGACCGGGACACAGGGATTGTTCGAATAGAAATTACAGACAGGGAAACCGGGACACAAATGACGACCGGGACACAGGGAATATAAATGACGACAGGGACACTCAAAGAGAAATTACAAACTGGGACACCGGGACACAAATGACGACCGGGACACAGGGAATATAAATGACGACCGGGACACAGGGACACACCATTAGAATAATGAGGTATAGATCTGAATACGGATTGTTTTTCCCATCGACAATTATATGTTGCATGTTCAAGAGTCAGTAAACCTGACAATCTATTTATATGCACAGACAATGGGACAGCGAAGAATGTTGTATATTCGCATGTTTTACGTAGTTAAAAACATATATATATATATATATATATATACATATATATATATATATATATATATCCACAGGGACACAACTACAATGGCGCGTAACGACTTACGCGCGCGGGGGGACTTGGGGGGGGGGGGCGAAGCGCCCCACCAACTAGATGTTGGGGTGGCACGAAGCGCCACCCCAATAGCTGGTATATATATATATATATATATATATATATATATATATATATATATATATATATATATATATATATATATATATATCTATATATATAAAAATATATATATATATATATATATATATATATATATATATATATATATATATATATATATATATATATATATACTAGCTGTTGGGGTGGCGCTTCACGCCACCCCAACACCTAGTTGGTGGGGGCGCTTGGTGCCCCCCCAAGCCCCCCCGCGCGTGTAAGTCGTTACGCGCCATAATAGTTACGCGCCATTGTAGTTGTGTCCCTATATATATATATATATATATATATATATATATATATGGTTTTAACTACGTAAAACTTGCGAATATACAACATTCTTTGCTGTCCCATTGTCTTTGCATATAAATAGATTGTCAGGTTTACCGACTCTTGAACATGCGACATATAATGGTCCATGGGAAAACAATCTGTATTCAGATCTATACCTCATGATTCTAATGATTGCCCTTGAGCTTTGTTGATGGTGATTGCTAATCGACCATTCCCTGTCCCGGTGTCCCGGTCGTCATTTATATCCCCCTGTTTCCCCCGGTGTCCCCGTTGTAGTTGTGTCCCTGTGTCTCGGTCGTCATTTATATTCCCTGTGTCCCGGTCGTCATTTGTATCCCGGTGTCCCGGTCTGTATATACATTCGTTTTTTAGTTTTGTTTTTCTCCTTTATTTTCTCCTTTTTTTTCTTTTTTAGTTTATTTAGATTTTTAGATTTTTTAGTTTTTTTATTAGTTTTTAGTTTTTTTTTCTTTTTAGTTTTTTTGTAGTTTTTACCTTCTTTTTAGTTTTGTTAGTTTTTTTTTACTTATGTCTTGGTCGTCATTTATACTCCCTGTGTCCCGGTGCTTTGTTGATTGCTAATCGAACATTCCTTTTGTCCTGGTCGCTTTCTCTTTGAGTGTCGTCATTTATTTTTTTCTTTTTTAGTTCTTTTTGTTTTTACCTTTTTTAGTTTTTTTTAGTTTTTTAGATGAAAATTTTTTTTAGTTTTTTCCTTTTTTTCTTTTTAGTTTTTTATTGGTTTTTACCTTTATTTTAGCTTATTTTTCAGTTTTTTCCTTTTTTTTAGTTTTTTTTATTTTTTATTTTTTTTAGTTTTTTACCTTTTTTTAGTTTTTTTATTTTTTTAGTTTTTTAGCTTTTTTACTTTTTTTTATTAGTTTTTAGTTTTTTTTTGTAGTTTTTGCCTTTTTTTAGTTTTTTCAGTTTTTTTTTAGTTTTTTATTGGTTTTTACCTTTATTTTAGCTTATTTTTCAGTTTTTTCCTTTTTTTAGTTTTTTTTAGTTTTTAGTTTTTTTAGTTTTTTACCTTTTTTTTAGTTTTTTTAGTTTTTTAGCTTTTTTATTCTTTTTATTAGTTTTTAGTTTTTTTTGTAGTTTTTGCCTTTTTTTTAGTTTTTTTAGTTTTTTAGCTTTTTTATTAGTTTTTAGTTTTTTTTGTAGTTTTTGCCTTTTTTTAGTTTTTTTCTTTTTAGTTTTTTTGTAGTTTTTACCTTCTTTTTAGTTTTGTTAGTTTTTTTTTTTACTTATGTCCTGGTCGTCATTTATACTCCCTGTGTCCCGGTGCTTTGTTGATTGCTAATCGAACATTCCTTTTGTCCTGGTCGCTTTCTCTTTGAGTGTCGTCATTTATTTTTTTCTTTTTTAGTTCTTTTAGTTTTTACCTTTTTTAGTTTTTTTAGTTTTTTAGATGAAAATTTTTTTTAGTTTTTTCCTTTTTTTCTTTTTAGTTTTTTATTGGTTTTTACCTTTATTTTAGCTTATTTTTCAGTTTTTTCCTTTTTTTTAGTTTTTTTTTATTTTTTATTTTTTTTAGTTTTTTACCTTTTTTTAGTTTTTTTTATTTTTTTTAGTTTTTTAGCTTTTTAACTTTTTTTTATTAGTTTTTAGTTTTTTTTGTAGTTTTTGCCTTTTTTAGTTTTTTCAGTTTTTTTTTTAGTTTTTTATTGGTTTTTACCTTTATTTTAGCTTATTTTTCAGTTTTTTCCTTTTTTTTAGTTTTTTTTAGTTTTTAGTTTTTTTAGTTTTTTACCTTTTTTTAGTTTTTTTAGTTTTTTTTAGTTTTTAGCTTTTTTATTTTTTTTATTAGTTTTTAGTTTTTTTGTAGTTTTTGCCTTTTTTTAGTTTTTTTAGTTTTTTAGCTTTTTTATTAGTTTTTAGTTTTTTTTGTAGTTTTTGCCTTTTTTTAGTTTTTTTCTTTTTAGTTTTTTTGTAGTTTTTACCTTCTTTTTAGTTTTGTTAGTTTTTTTTTTTACTTATGTCCTGGTCGTCATTTATACTCCCTGTGTCCCGGTGCTTTGTTGATTGCTAATCGAACATTCCTTTTGTCCTGGTCGCTTTCTCTTTGAGTGTCGTCATTTATTTTTTTCTTTTTTAGTTCTTTTAGTTTTTACCTTTTTTAGTTTTTTTTAGTTTTTTAGATGAAAATTTTTTTTAGTTTTTTCCTTTTTTTTTAGTTTTTTTATTGGTTTTTACCTTTATTTTAGCTTATTTTTCAGTTTTTTCCTTTTTTTTAGTTTTTTTTTATTTTTTATTTTTTTTAGTTTTTTACCTTTTTTTATTTTTTTTATTTTTTTTAGTTTTTTAGCTTTTTTACTTTTTTTTATTAGTTTTTAGTTTTTTTTGTAGTTTTTGCCTTTTTTAGTTTTTTCATTTTTTTTTTAGTTTTTTATTGGTTTTTACCTTTATTTTAGCTTATTTTTCAGTTTTTTCCTTTTTTTTTTAGTTTTTTTTAGTTTTTAGTTTTTTTAGTTTTTTACCTTTTTTTAGTTTTTTTAGTTTTTTAGCTTTTTTATTTTTTTTATTAGTTTTTAGTTTTTTTTGTAGTTTTTGCCTTTTTTAGTTTTTTTAGTTTTTTAGCTTTTTTATTAGTTTTTAGTTTTTTTTGTAGTTTTTGCCTTCTTTTAGTTTTTTTAGCTTTTTAGCTTTTTTATTTTTTTTATTAGTTTTTAGTTTTTTTTGTAGTTTTTGCCTTTTTTTTTAGTTTTTTCAGTTTTGACGTCAACTGATCCAGTTTTTTCAGGTGACGTCACCTGATCCATCCACAGATCCACACACAGACAACTTATTTTTATATATATAGATATATATATATATATATATATATATATATATATATATATATATATATATATATATATATATATATATATATATATATATATATATATATATATATATATGTTTCTAACTACGTAAAACTTGCGAATATACAACATTCTTCGCTGTCCCATTGTCTGTGCATATAAATAGATTGTCAGGTTTAACGACTCTTGAACATGCAACATAGAATTGTCCATGGGAAAAACAATCCGTATTCAGATCTATAGCGCATTTTTCTAATGATTGCCCTTGAGCTTTGCTGTCCCCGTCGTCATTTATATGACGGGGGACCCTGTGCCCCCCGGCATCCCCTTTTTAGGTGTGTCCCTGTGTCCCGGTCGTCATTTATATTTCCGGTGTTCCGGTCGTCATTTGTGTCCCAGTCTTTAATTTCTCTTTGAGTGTCCTGGTTGTCATTTATATTCCCTGTGTCCCGGTATCCCGACCGTCATTTTTGTCCCGGTCTGTAATTTTATTTTTCAGACGTCATATGCAAATCCTCAAACATACAAAAAAAAAATGCAAACCCTCAATCATACAAAAAAACATGCATCATTTTTTTCTTTTTTAGTTTTTTCATTTTTGTTTTGTTTTGTAGCATTTTTAGATTTATATCTTTTTTTCTTTTTAGTTTTTTTTCCTTTTTTAATTTTTTCCTTTTTTTTCTTTTAGTTTTTCTTTGAGCAGCTTCCTCGGCTGTTTCTTCTGCCATTGTAGAATTTATAGTAAAATTTCTCTTTGAATTTCTCTTTGACCGTTGGGACATGTTTCGCCGGGTGGCTCTGGGAGTAGAACCGAACTGAAAGAAATGTCGTTGTTGTCGATAATTTCGTTGATCGCAGGCTCGTTGGGATTTAGAACACCTGGAATCGGAAATGGACAGTCTGGAGTACCTTCTTGGTGCAATGCGGTTTTGGACCAGTGGCACGTGCTGCAGACAGAAAATCGATGAATCTTGAACTGGTACAGGGAGCGAAGGGGGCTCATGTCATTGGCTTGATGTTCTGCGTCGAGTTGTTCAAATAGGTGGAACCAGAATTCGCATAGCGATTGCTGATCTCTGCCTGTGTAGTTGTGCTGTGGCAGCAGGACGCTACGTACAGTGTCCATAGTTTCATTCTTTCCTAGCGAACTGAGTGCCAATCGTTTGAGTTCTTCGGCGAGAGGTCTGTTCATAACTGAAAGTACTTCGAACAGCTTGTAGTGCATGGCAAAAAGCCTTTGCATCGTTGCGTTCGCATAGCACGCTGACCCGTCTGTATTTTTCAGGCCTTTTCTACCCGGGCCAATGCCACTGCGATAGTTTTGTTTGACAGCTGTGTCGTGCTGCGTTTTCTTTGTTGGAAACGAGGTTTCAACTGCTTCCGCGTTCAATCTCTTGGTGGGCGCTTTTTTCTTCGCCTCACTTGTAGTGGGTTTCACTTTCCGTGTGGGAGCTGAGTTAGTCTTGGGCTTATCTTTGGCTGCATCAGGTTTGGATTTCTTTGGCGGTACGTCTATGCTGATACTGCTACTCGGTTTTCGTTTAACTGGTTGCTGTTTCGCCACTGGAACTGTGGGAACTTTGAAGGGTTCTGGTATTGCGAACTGGGGCAGATCTGGACGATACTTTTGTCGCAGTCTATTGTACTCGACTATAGCTTCTGTGTCTGCACAAATTTTCCTTGTGTCAAGAGTTTTTGTGGGGGGCGTAAAGTGAGGTATTGAGTAGGGGTTATCCCCCTTATACACGGGAAAGTTTTTGTTCTTAAGTTGAAAATGAGGGGAAAATATTGATATGTTGCTGATTTGAATAGCAAAAAATAACCTGTAGTTTGTTTTCTTTATCCTGAGCCCGAGTAATTCCAAATCAGGAATTTTGTAATGTTCACTCATGCAGTGAAAGTTTATTTATTTTATCTATATGTATAAATAATATACAATTAAAATTCAAATTAAAATGTGCAAGATACTCTTTATTTGCAAATTTTGTTATTAAATTTTGCCAAACCCAAGTTTAATATGATTAAAAAATTGATCAGAAATATCGAAATCGATATATCGAATATCAAAAGTCATATTGATATACCGTTTAATTAAAACATTCCCCAACACTAGCAATGGGTCTTTCTGATCTGCTTCTCATCTCATTATAACAAGTTTGCTCATGACATTATGTATTTTAAAGGAAAGCAAAAAGTATTCCCATACCGGGAATCGAACCCGGGCCTACTGGGTGAAAGCCAGCTATCCTAGCCACTAGACCATATGGGATTGAAAGATAGTTAGAATTTAATAGGTGATGATCTTTCACAACGCATAGCTTTGGCATGTTTTAAAGAAATTCAGTTAATGGGTTTTTCTAAGCTAGAAAATCGGGGGGTTAAGATTTTCCGACGAAACTTTCCAGGAAAATTTCTCGGAGACTTCCGCGTCGAATGAGTCTTCGTACACCCAGATCCGATGTCGGCTGTGACCTGTAGGCGTGGCAGAAAAAAAGGGTTTCTGTCATTTTTCTCAAATAAACATTTTACGGATTAAGACAGAATTTTTTGAAGCTTTCAGTGAGTCTCACCATGTCGAGCTGATCATTTTGATGTACTTGAATGTTGAAATTCGTAACTTTTTACAACAAAAAACTTAACTTGGGCTCTTATGGGGAAATGGGGTTTTTCTAAGCTAGAAAATCGGGGGGTTAAGATTTTCCAACAAAACTTTCAAGCAAAATTACTCGGAGAATTCCGCGTCGAATGAGTCTTCATACACCCAGATCCGATGTCGGCTGTGACCTGTAGGCGTGGCGAAAAAAACAAAAGGAGAACATGAACATTAAGTGGCTATGCGTGGTTTCTGGAAAACAGGGAAGGAGTTATCGGATCGAGCTGAAATTTCGCGGATAAGCTCCTGGGCCCTAGGGGACCTTAACTTGAGAATCTCAGCCCGATCGGACAACGTTAAAGGGGGGTGGGGTTGGGGGGTCGAAACTTTTGGGCCAGATTTTCCCCATGAAGGGAAAGTCGGAGGGGAATGAAATTTGGCAGGTTTCTTAGTTGGAGCTCGGGCTACGAAATGCATCCCTCCCCATTCCTCTGCGACCATTGGAACCGAAGATCGCTTAACAATGTCGTGGTTCGCCTCTTTAAAGAGGCACGAGTGTGCCTCCTTGAACTAGCCACTTAGATTTAAAGTTTTTACGAACTAGAGGTAGGCATTCTAACGAAAAACAGCCCTGCAAGTTAATTCATTTCTGGAGGAGATACGAGTGGCTAAGAGCCTCAACGAAATGGCAGCTTGTTCCCTGAATCAAATTTACAATACATTCATCATCAAGTTTTGACTATGCTAAGTGGTGAGCTCACCTGGAAAGGAAATTTAAATTATGAAAATTATATAGAATGAACGAAACTTACCAGAGTGACAAATATAGTCATGCATTATTTGTCGCTGTTCCTGAGTTATGTTCGTTGCCTTCCTATTTATGGTCTTGATTAGGTGGTGGATAGTTGTTTGGGGGCAGGGGGTACACTAACCCCCGACCTCATGCCGTTCGAGAATATCTTCCCCAGAAACCTATTCAATATTTTTGAGACGTTCACCAGCTTTTCTCCCTTCTGTGACAATAAGAAGTTTTGTGGTACCCGCAAACCAGACTTGAGCAGAGCCGGCCGAAACAATTTCATGTATGGGCGAAAAATCGTTTCTTCCTCAAGGCTGATTGCAACACCAGTGGACTTTATGCTTGCAGTCTTGTGTTTCTCCACGAGGATCACGTACATTCCTTTTTCTTCTACTAAGTGCTGGTTCGTGAATTTCTGAACGGTCATATTCTCAGGGACGCCAGGCTGATGACGAAACATGAAGGACACCTGGAAGCACACGTTAGGCCGTCACGTTTGGTAGATCCTCGTTACGAAGTTTATTCCTTGACAAGCGCCAGAGCCCAGGAACCATGAAATCCGTGGCGCCATCCTTCATCTTTCGGTAATCCTCGCTATTGAAGGAGTGGGGGTTGAAAGCCCACTGGTGTTCCTTACGCCTCTTTTTAGCCGTCACCATTGAACACTGCCTTTTGTCTAAATGGCCAAGGGCCTTCACGACGGAGTTAATGCATGCTATATCCAAGTTCATCGATCCCTCTTTACCGCGTGTGGTGATAAAATCTAAGCCCTGGGTGTATTTATTTCGCGAGCTTCCCTGCATTTCACATTCTGCCAACTTTGCAAAGAATAGCTCCACTCTTTGGGTGGAGTTGAAGTTTTCTCACTTGTATTTTGTCCCCTCCAGCACAAAGAAGACAATCTTTTGGTTACACCCAAACGGATTTGTGAACTTCTTTGTTTTTGGGTCCTCGAAGCCTGAAGCCCATTTCTTGAAATCCTCCATTAATTTAACTCTATACGCCATTTTTTGGAATTCCTCTTTCGATTTTGTATTCGTGTGGTATACCGTGTATAAAACCCTCTCCTGCATCTTTTTCGTATGTCACCCTTCCAATTGAAGGAGCCTGCTTGTATTCAACTCTGGTTATTCATCATTTAGTTTAAGAGCAAATGCCTCATTGTTTTTTAGGTCCTCTTGTTATTTTTTTTTCTTAAAGGTCACTTTATTATTGTTAGGCAGAAGCTCCTCTTCCATAACGAGACACAATCCTTATAATGACGTCCATCGACAAACATGACGTCAGTTGACAAAAAACTTATTTATATATATATGTATATAGATTTTCATTTTTAAGTCAAAATTTGTATCAAAATAGCGACGAAGACCACACTGCCTTTCCATAGCAAACATATACAAAGTAGAAACAATAGGGAAAATCGTTTCAAGACAGTGGATATTAATTCTGTGAGTATTTTGGCCCTATGTGCAACGGCCGTCTTCAGCACAATACGAGAAAGAGAGAGAGAAAAAATACGTATATATAAACAACTTTACATTAAAATGTGAGAATTAAAACTAGTAATGTTTTTTAAAAATGATTTTAAAAACAGCCCTAGCATCCTTACTTCTTCGAAGTTCTACCAGGACCGACAAAAAGAATGTGAGATGATAAATTCATTCAAACAACACAGAACAAAGTGATTAAATAGAATTTCTCAGAGCCAACCTTGCATTTTTGGCAACCTGTCTCAAAGGCCTTTTTGTAACTGGTTCAAAACTATTATAAATCGGGTTAGTAAAATGTTTTGTAAGATCATTTTAATTAAATTTGAGTATAAAAAATTTAGCGAGTACTCCCCTAAGTCTGTTCAAAAAAATAATAAAATTTATTTTGAGACTAATTAGATGGATTCCCGAACCACCTGTTTTATCCCCAAACCATTAGTGATGAGTAAAGATTTTTCAAAAAGTATCGCGTGGGAGGGATTATTAAATATATGCCAGCCAAAAGCAGAATCAAAGTAGTTATTGGAACTATTTGAAATTAATATCTTGTCTGTCTTTTTTATGCTGTTGTAGCCGTTTTTCTAGATTCTGATGGGTTCCGCCAACATAGTAATTTCCAGTCACAAGGTATTGTGACTGGGGTCTGGGGTGTGACCCCTCTTTGGCGAGTAACTGGGGTCTTATCTTTACGTAAATTTAAGAAATTAATGATTTTAAAATTATTAGTAAAAACTACATAGAGATTATTTTTTGTGAAAATATTTTTAATTTTGTTGTGATTTCTGGGATATACGGAAGATAGACAATATTTGAGGGCTCATCAGTAGCCTTACATTGTGAAATATCTTCTTCGATTTTACAAGAATGTCTTTTTAGTCTACGGGTAACTATCTTATTGACAAAAGGAATGGGGTATCCATTACCCAAAAGAATCTCTCTGATAAATTTCATTTCTGCATTTATATACAAATCGGAGCAAATGTTCAGGGCACGAACAATGAGGGAAGATAAAACTGCTCTTGTAATTTGTGGGGGTTAATTTGAATTGAAGTGAAAATATCTAGTGTTTTGTGTTGGCTTTCAATAGATAGTAAAATCCAATTTATCAGCATTACGAATAATTAGCACATCTAAAAACGGTAGTTTATTTTCAATTTCAACTTCTAGGGTGAACTGCAAATTTTGGTAATAAGTGTTAAGATGATCTAAGAAGCCCCGAATTTCAGCTTCCCCATAATTCCAAAGTGAAATTACGTCATCCATATAACGACCCAAAAAGACGTGATTTAAAAAATAAGAATTTAATGCCCAATTTTCAAGGTTCTCGACATAAATTTTTTCCATTAGCCTGGATAAAGGTGCCCCCATGGGTAACCCATTTTTTTGCTGATAAAAATAATCACGAAATTGAAATCGCGAAACTTATTACAAATTTTAACCAGAGTTATTAAAACTTCACAATTAATTCCTGTCGCTGAGACCTCGATTAAGAGGTAATTTTTTTCTATTTTGTTTTTTAATAATTCCTAAGAAATAGTCAAATCTATATTTGTATACATAGAAACAATGTCAAAACTACTAGCTATTTTGTTTTCTCAAGTACTTGTGCTACTAAGTTTTTAACTAAATCTGCCAAATTAAGAATATAGGAATTTTGGGAATACAATAAAGGTTTAAAAGCTGTGCAAAGTCAATTCCCAATATTGGCACCGGGGCTTTAGTACAACTACGATAGGTCTTAAAAGAATACCTTGTTTCTGTGTTTTTGAAACAGTAGAGTTTGGGACAGAAACTACCACGAGGGAATTTATTGTATAATTGTGGGGTGTTTTTACCATTTTGTTTAAGCTGCTTTAATTCATTTATAATAATATTAACAAACTGATCAGTAAGATCATGAGTTATTGTTTTGTATGTAAATGTGTCATTTAAATGCAAAATAATTTTGTTGTCATAGTCTGTCATATTCATGACAACGAATGAATTGCTTTTTCTGCTTTAGTTATTATAATTGAAGGGTCTTTGGGGAAATTAGATAGTATTTTTATGTCGTGCAAATTTTTCAGTGTGGAAGTGGTAGAAAGCTTAACCTTTTTTGGCTGTTATAAAGGGCATTTATAGGACCAGATCTAACTTCATCAGGGTTTGAAAGAGATGGATAGTGTTTATGCAAAGCGGACTCTAGAGAGGAAACTATATCTGCCACAGTAACTTGTTTCAGTAGAAAAGAGAATTTTGGACCTTTTTGCAGTGTTTCGAATTCCTGGGGCTCTAATGTTTTAGAAGAGAGGTTAACAATAGCAGGTCCAGGAGTGAATTTTGGAGACTAAATATGGTTTCTCGTCGAAGATTCATTTCTCAAGCTTTCCAATTTCTTATTGAGGCTTTCCTCGGACAAACGAAAATCATGGCTAAACAAACTCCTTTCCAATCTAACAACTTGAGCAAAATCAACAGTGGACAGGTTTTCCCGCAAAAAAAGTTTCCAGGATTTTCTTTCTGAAAAAAGCTATATATCTTTTTTGTTTTTTGTCCTTAATAATATGGACTAAGGTTTTTAACTTTACTGTATGGGCAAATTACGCTTCTTTCCGGGTATTTAAATGTAATTTATATCTTAAAGACTTGGGAATAAGGTTTTCATTTCTACAGGATTCTAAAAATTTTGGTTGATCGATAATATTAGCATATTTTTTACCTAGACTAATAAAATAAAATATATCTTAGGTCACCTGCTCCCCATAGGCAAGACGAAAATAGTGACGAAGACCATACTGCCTTTCCATAACAAACAAGTACAAAGTAGAAACAATAGTGAAAATCTTATGACCAAAATTTGAAGTTCACCCTAGAAGTTAAAATTGAAAATGAACTTCCGTGTTTAGATTTGTTAATTATTCGTAATGCTGATAAACTGGATTTTACTATCTGTTGAAAACCAACACAAAACAATAAATATCTTCATTTTAATTCAAATCACCCCCCACAAGTTAAAAGAGCAGTTGTAACTTCCCTCTTTTATCGTGCCTTAAACATTTGTTCCCATTCGTATATAAATGCCGAAATAAACTTTATCAGAGATATTCTTTTTGGCAATGGATACCCCATTCCTTTTGTCAATAAGATGATTAACCGTATAATAAAAAGACACTCTTGTAAAATCGAATAAGATATTTCACAATGTGGGGCTACTGATATGCCCTGAATTATTGTTTACCTTCAGTATATCGCACAAATCACAACAAAATTAAAAAATATTTGCACAAAAAATAATCTGTATGTAAATTTTACTAAAAATTTTAAAATCATTAATTTCTTAAATTCCAGTAAAGGTAAGACCCCGGTTACTCGCCAAAAAGGGGTCTATCAAATACATTGTGACTGTGGAAATTATTATGTTGGCAGGACCCATCAGAATCTAAAAAAACGGCCGCAACAGCATAAAAAAACAGACAGGGCATTCATGTCAAGTAGTTCGAACTCCTTTGATTCTGCCTTAGGTTGGCATATATTTAATAATTCCCCCATGTGATACTTTTTGAAAAATCTTCACTCATCAGTAATGATTTGGGGATAAAACAGGTGGTTCGGGAATCAATCAATATTAGTCTCAAAATGAATAATATTTCTTTGAACAGAGACTTTGGGGAGTACTCAATAAATTCTTTTTACTCAAAATTAATTAAAAATGATCAAAAAAACATTTTACTAAACTTATTTATAATAGTATCGAACAAGTTCCGAATAGGCTTTTGATACAGGCTGCCAAAAATGCAAGGTTCGCTCTGAGAAATTGCATTTAATCACTTTGTTCCGTTTTGTTTGAATGAATTTATCATCTCACTTCATTCTTTTTCTCAGTCCTGGGTGAACTTCGTAGAAGTAAAGATGTTAGGGCTGTTCTTAAGAAACTTTAAAAAAAACAATATTAGTTTTAATTCTCACATTTTAATGTAAGTTTATTTATATATATTTTTTTTCTCTCTCTCTTTCTCGTACTGTGCTGAAGACGGCCCTTGGACATTGGTCAAAATATTAACAGAATTGATTTCCACTGTCTTGAAATGATTTTCCCTATTGTTTCTACTTTGTATTTGTTTGAAAATTTGTATCGTTCTTATATATATGTAGATTTGAAGTGCCTTATTTTAAAACTTCTTTCAGACAGCACTCTGTTCTTTTCCCCTTTTTATACCTACTTCTTTCTTAATTTCCTTAAGACTCCAAATTTTCTTCGATTGTAATTGTGGAAAATAGATTAAAAGGTGGTGATCTGGTCGCCTTCTTATCACTTTGACCCTGAAAAAGGATGACACTGAAGTCCCATTTCTTAACTTACAAATCGATATACCAAGTAAGGTCTCGACAACTATCTAAGTCAAACTACCCATAAGCAAATCAAATAAACATTTAAATAAACACTATAAATATTATCAAACTTGTGTAAAACGTAAACAGTAAAGTACTATGGGGTGAAAGACTAAAAATTAATTTTAATTTGGACGACTGATAATACACCAAATCAATTAGTGAAATTGGCAGAGACATAAAAATTATGGCAGGGGTGTGAAAGCAAGAAACATAAACTTAGTGATAAAAAAAAGAATGTTCCAATAGTGATTTATACAGTTAACCTAGTGACAAATTTCGACATATGTGCCAGTAGTGATTTTATTATGATGTAATTTTAATCCAATTTTGACACTTTAATGTTTTCGAATACTTTGGATCAATTGGAAATCACAGTTCAATTATAAAGAAAACAAATAATTTCGATTAAAAAAATACAATTGAAACTAGATATTCACAGAGTAAATCCATGTTTTTGCTCAAGTGCTTTATATTAATGTGAGGTGTAGGAGTATAATTTAAAAAATTCTAGGAGTAAGAACAAAAAAAAAAAATACACAATGCAACACCATAGATGTGGTTAAATAGTCATTTTGTAGTAAGGTAATTATTAAAGCAACCTTTAATATGCCATAAAGAATTCTTAGGAAACATAAAATTTTAAGGAGATTAGACTGAATGATGTGGACATCATTTTACAGCAGGAAGGGGGGGGGGTATGCGACATACAGGCCTGCAATTTCCTTCTATAAAACTCAGGACCGAATTCTCATCTGTTTTCCCTTATGGAAATTTGAAAATAAGATTCTTTAGTCTATATCTATATAAACATTCGAAGATTTTAAAGTTAAATTTTTTATTCTATAGAATACATGTTTCGAGTATGGTTTCGATTTGTTTGTTATTCTTGCAACGGCAAACAAGTGTACCTTTTTGGACTACCCAATAAGAATCTAGTTTCCACAAACGAAGGTCAACTAATTTATTTGACCTCTGCACCAAATAAGAAAATCCTGGTAATTCCACAAAGGAATGGCTTACTACTGAAGTGGGAAATGCCTGTTTGGTTGCGAAAGCACAATGCCCTTTTTGGAGCAAGTAGACTGCACATTAAATATAGGATTAGCACCCACACCGAAAAACTTTCGTCGGGAGAAAAGTTCAGTTTTTGTGTAGGTCAAGTTCTAACATCTCGACAGGATAGTCAATTTGTGGAAAAACAAAACCTTTGCTTAAGTTAAAGTACCATACCTGACAATTTGTATGTAAGTACTGAATTAAATCGAATGTTTGTTAATCTTCCTTGTTTATGAATCTAAGCACCAGGCACAGTTTCCATAGTCTTTAGGTACGCCGTCAAGGCAATCTACACAACACAGGAGACCCAAATATTACTAAGATGATTCCGTCACCCGTATCATTGGGGACTATTAAAGTTGTCCTTATGTTCAAATTCCTCGATTATTTAGTTCTCATGACATAATCTCGATTTGAATACCCCTTATGTTATGCCGACTTTAAGCTCCCAAGACTCAAAGAAAACTCCCAGCGACATCACTCATAAATAAACCCCCTCAGTAACATCACTTATAAATAAACCCCCCACCCCGTAACATTTTGCGTGGCCTGTAGAATAAGTAATTGAAATCATGTGTAGAACTGATTTCAATTATAGGAGTATAATTAAAATCATGTATTTACGTGTAAGCCCATTTGTTGTTCAAGTACTTTATATTAATGTCAGGTGTAGGAGTATAATTTCAAAAGTTGTTGGAGTAAGAACAAAAATAATAAAAAATACACAATGTAACACTACGAATGAGGTTAAATAGTCATTTTGTTGTAAAGGACTTATAAAAATAACCTTTAATAAACAATAAAGAATTTTCAGGAAACATAAAACTTAAAGAAGATTACTCCGAATGATGAGGAGATAATTCTACAGCGGGAAGGGGGAAATGTAACGAACAGGCCAGCAGTTCCGCCCTATAAAATTCAGGACCGAACTGTCATTCTATTTTCCCTTAAGAAAATTTCAAAATAAGATTCTTTAGTCTATATCCATATAAACATTCGATGATTATAAAGTTAAATTCTTTATTATGTAAAATGCATGCTTTGAGCATGTTTTCAATTTGTTTGTCATTCTTCCAACGGCTATCAAAACTGTTCATTTTTGGAATAGCCAAAAAGAATCTAGTTTCTAAGAAAAGGCAACTAGTTCATGGGATCTCTGCACCAAATAAGAATATCCTGGTAATTCCACAAAAGAATGGCTTATTATGGGAGTGGGAAATGCCTGTTTGGTGGCGAAAGCACAAAACCTTTTTTGGAGGAGGTCAACTGCGCATTAAATACAGGATTAGCGCCCACACCGAAAAAATTTGCTGGGAAAAAAAAGTTCAGTTTTTGAGATAGTCAAGTTTTAACATCTAGACAGGATAGTCAATTTGTAGAACAACCAAACCTTTGCTAAAGCTGAAATTGATGTACTTTATATGACAATTTGTATGTAAGTACTGAAGTAGAGAGGTTGTAAAGAGAGCATTGTGTCATGTGGGATCAGCAATGGCTCAAGCTAATCATGGCCGTATGACAGAAATTAGCGACGTTTTACCAAGTGACATTAAGAAAGAGGTTGTAAGTCAGACCCTGTCATGTTTCAAAGTGAAAACGGTTGAAACAAGCTGTGGTTTGTTTGCCAGACCCAACATAACAATCAATTTATGGTTTGCTGTGACTGTTGTGACGAGCGGCTTCATGGACTATGCGTTGATGTTACTAGGAATCTTGGGGAAATAAGTGAGACATAGATTTGCCCTCTCTGCAGAAAAAGTGGAGGAAAACAAAGACAAAAACAAAATAACTGCTTGCCATCCAGCAAACACCGTACAAAACAGTTCAAGTTGCTAGATCCATTGAGGAGTAAGGATTCTACCCCATCAAACGAGGACGTAAAGCGAGAAAAAAAGGGCAATTCAAATCAAGGATCAAAACTTGAAAAGTATACTCCGGTGGCAACAAAATATCATGTAAGCACTTCGTTGATACCAAAAGATAATGGAAGGCAAACTGACAGACTTTATAAAGACCTCTTGTCTAATGAAATAATCAAATGGCAAGTTCTCAGAAAAGATAAAACTCCCACAGATAACGATGCTTGGCCAATGTCCAAAACCAGAAGGGGGTCAAAGAATATCAAAGACGCTTCTAATGAAAATTCTGTGTTTGAAATGGCTACAGGGCGCAAAAACTATTACAAAACATCCATGGCATCACCTATACCAAAAACAGGCTTACTTTTGCAAGATGACGAGCCTTGTTGTCAGTTACTGGTAACCACTCCCCAGGCAGTTAACCAAGATAATTGATTGTCCTGGTTAATCTGCAATATGGATTAGACTATTTTTGTAGAAAAGGAAACGAAATATCTCTGAGCCATCATAGTGTGATCTTCGTCGTAGTTTACAGCACAAGCGCAGCCAGAAAAAACTGCGCGGTCTGGATTGCAATCTATATGATTGTAGGTCGGGAAGAATCATCAGTGATTTTAAGTTCATTTTTATATTGTTACATTTTCATTTTTTGTATCGTTTTTTATATATAAGTAGGTTTGAAGTGCTTTATTTTAAAACTTCTTTTCAGACAGCCCTCTCTCCTTTTTTCTACCTAACTGTTTCTTAGTTTCCTTGAGGCTCAAAATTTCCTTTAGTTGTAATAGTGGAAAATAGGGTAAGACGTGGCAATCTAGTTGCCTTCCTGTCACTTTGACCCTGAAAAAGAACAGTGGAACTTCTTATGTCTAATACAATGAGGGCTCTCAAAAGTTTATACGACCACACTCTCCATAAAAACCTTATATATTCAGCGGAAAAATTTAAAATCAGTGTTCTGAGGGCTCGGGGGAAAGGTCGATTCTCAAATATTATCTTACTGGACCCTCTAACTATGCTGAGAAAGATGGCTATGTAAAAATTTTGATTGGGTGTGTTTAGGGATATGATGGGTGTGGGGAAAGTGTGGTTGCCCTCCAATTTCTTCCGAATTTTTAAAAGGATGTAGAGCTTTGAATTCACAATTAAACAAGTTCCTTTCGAAGTTTCTACGACAACTCCTTCTGTAAAAAGTACCCCTGGTTAAAAAATACACCCATATCAGTTAGGTGCCTCAAGCAAAAATAACTAAAAATAGCAGAAATGGAACGAGAAAACAAAGAATGCACAGGTAATTGACATTAGAAAAAATAGATGACTAACGGTCATACCACGTAGATGGAGGAAGACACTCACTACTTAGCGTATCACTTCTGATCGACCAAGACTTGATAACATTTCGCCATTTTCTTTCTGACACAGGAAAATACATAGGTCTACAGCAATAATACATTGACTTAAGATATTTCTTGTATTTACTACGCATCTAACGCTTAGGGTCCGATAAAATTCCAGGATATAGTCAATCACATCCAATCTATTCTTTTAAGCACAGCTTACTTTTATTTTTCAATATTTTTAAATTAGGGTCTAAAAACTAAATAGGCTTTTCCGAACCATATCTAACCAGGGGCACTTTTACCCACATCGGTTTTTTCCAGGAAGCACTATTGCGTAGCTGTGGACAAACTTCCTCATGAGCATCGTACCAGAAGCAGAATATATGCTAATTGATCAAGACAGAAGAAAATATGCACTAGCAAAGGTCCAGGAATTAAAAGAATGCGTTTCATTTCAAAACTTAGTATACCAACTGACATTACCCATATACAATATAAAAACAGGATCAGGTACGCTAGATCTCTTTCTAAAAGAATCACAACAAAAAAATATTCCCAATTCATGTGAAGCTCTAATAATAAACATTGAAAGAAAAACATTTATCAATTTAAAAACGATTAATGGTTATTCAATGTAACAAAAAGACGATAGGAACTCTATCCTACTACAACAATACAGAGAAAATTTAACCCAGTTACCGAACTGAACTATTACTAAAGGACGTTGGAACAATTACCACTAAACAAGGTTACCAACTTGTAACCAAAGAGACAACTGTGCAAACATCCTTGATCACAAAGAGCAAAAACATCATGAGCCCAAAGATAATAAAGTTTTTTGGAATAAATGTGTATTGACAATCCCAAATATAAACAACGAAGAATCAAAAACATCCATTTGGCCAGAAATAGAGAAAATCAAAGGTGCAACACAATTAACAAAAATAAAGGAGGCATTAGACTTACAAATACTCCTGTTCACTAATGAAGAACAAAGATTGAAATATATAGAAAATCAGTATGGGTTATTTTCACCAAATTCCTGGTACAATATTATATTTACTATATTTATGCTCTTTCTGATTTTGCTGACAATAAGAGGACTACTAATATTAAAAAATGGAAAGCTCTAAATAGTGAGAAGAACAAAATCCAAACATGATAAAATATCGGAACAGGAAATGCATCAATTTAACCCAACTGCCCCCGATTATATCCAAGCCATTAGAACTGGGAGGATATAAAAATACTAGAGGATTAAGAGTTCGTCTCCTGTACATTCATACATCCTGTCGCTATAGTAAAGACATATTACAGATGTATATTAGCTGAAAGGCTATGACACAATAAACTTTGTTTCGTTTTCAACGCAATTACATCAGAAATATAGAACGCTTGGCAGAAAATATTATATTTAAAATAAAGACCTCTAACAATTACCGAGGACTTATCCATTTTTATAGAAATACAAGAGAATTAAAAGGTTGTCTCCTGTATATTCAAATATCCTGTCCCTAAGCCAAAGAATATTGCTGATATATGTTAGTTCACTGGCTACGACACAATAAATTGTGTTTCTTTTCGAGACAATCATGCATCAAAAATATAAAGCATTCGAAAAAATAGAATAGGTAAAATTAAGACCTTTAATATTTACCATGTATTTAATCATTTTTTTAGAAATGTGCTCCTATATACACATATAACAGCCGTATTATGTAATTAGTGTTGAAATAATAATGATATTACTCGTTAATAAATATGTGCTATATTACTCTTTTATAATTATAATATTCTCTGAAGATTAGTCTTTAATAATTTTTTCTATATAAATTCTGTTATAATAATGTTACGCATCGTTATATGTCATTTTGCGTATTAAGAATGTATCCTACCAATAAATTTTTATTATAGGAATTGGCAAGCTCAAACACTGACATAAGATGCATTATGGTCAAAGATCAAAAATGAGTAAAACCTACTATAATTTATCATCCATAAAAGAATGCGAGAAAAATCACGCAATTGATTCTTCCCAACAGCTGCACAACGAAGATAAAACTCCTCAATGATACCAGTCGTGTAGGTGAAAGTACCAACTGCTATCTTACAATCATCTCTAATCCCATCAAAAAACCGTACAAGCCAAAGAAGGAAACGTATTCAGCTGAGAAGATACACCCACCACATATTGTGTAAGCACCAACAGAACCATGAACATGAATAGATCACCTGCAACAAACTATATAGCATTCAAACATTGCCTACATCAGAAACATGTATGAACATTGAAAAATAACAATATAAGTCCCAATTTTTTTTTTACTTATAAATCGATATACCAAGTAAGGTCTTGGCAACTATCTAAGTTAAACTACCCTTAAGCAAATCTAAATAAACATTTAAAAACATGCTATAAGCATTACCGAACTTGTGCAGAACGTAAACATTAAAGAATTATGGGTTGAAGAACTAAAAGGTAATATTAATTTGGACGAATTATGATACACCAAATCAGTTAGTGAAATGGGCAGGGACATGAAAATTATGGCAGGGGTGTGAAAGGAAGAAACATTATAAACTTAGAGATAAAAAATAAAAGAATATGTAAATAGTGATTTATAAAATTAACCTCTTAACGAATTACGACAAATGTGCCAGTAGTGATTTTATTATGTTGTAATTTTAATCCAATTGTGACACTTTAATTTTTCGAAAACCTAGGATCAATCGGAAATCACAGTTAAATTATAACAACAAAAAATTAATCATGATTAAAAAAAATGAAACTAGGTATTCAGAGAGTAGACTCATATTTTTGTTCAAGTGCTTTATATTGATGTGAGGTGTAGGAGTATAATTTAAAAATTCTAGGAGTAAGAACAAAAAGAAAAGACATTATAACACTATGGATGTGGTTAAATAGTCATTATGTGATAAAGGAATTAGAAAAATAACCTTTAATAAACAATAAAAATTTTTAAGGAAACATAAAATTTAAAGGAGATTAGTCTGAATGATGGGGGCATCATTCTTCAGCGGGAAGGAGGATATGTGACATATAAGCCTTTAATTCCCCCCTATAAACTTCAGGACCGAATTCTCCTTTATTTCCCCTTAAGAAAATTTCAAAATAAGATTCTTTAGTTTTCTTTAAAGATTTCTTTAGAGATTAGTCTGAATGATGGGGGCATCATTATTCAGCGGGAAGGAGGATATGTCAAACAGTTCGTGGTGACGAACTGTAGTAACGAGTGACCCGGCTCAATAGTAAACGAAACTCTAAAAAACGGAATTTTGATGCTAAAATATACATCAAAAGAATCAGATTTTAATGCTGATTTTAAATATATAAGTTTTATCAAATTTAGTCTTTGTCATCAAAAGTTACGAGCCTGGAAAATTTGCCTTATTTTAGAAAATAGGGGAAAACACCCCCTAAAAGTCACAGAATCTTAACGAAAATAACACAATCGTATTCGGCGTATCAGAGAACCCTATAGTAAAATTTTTAAGCTCCTATCTACAAAAATGTGGAATTTCGTATTTTTTTGCCAGAATACAAATCACAGGTGCGTGTTTATTTGTTTTTTTTTGTTTTTTTTCCCCAGGGGTCATCGTATCGACCAAGTGGTCCTAAAATGTCGCAAGAGGGCTCATTCTAACGGAAATGAAAAGTTCTAATGCCCTTTTTAAGTGACCGACAAAATTTGAGGGCACCTACGCCCCCTCCCACGCTCATCCTGTTTCCAGTCAACAGATCAAAATTTTGAGAGAGCCATTTTGTTCCGCATAGTCAAAAACCATAATAACTATGTCTTTGGGAATGACTTACTCCCCCACAGTCCCTGGGGGATGGGCTGCAAGTTACAAACTTCGACCGGTGTTTACATATAATAATGGCTATTGGCAAGTGTACAGTCGTTTTCAGGGGATTTTTTTTTGTTTTGGGGATGGGGTTGAGGCGAGGGGGCTATGTGGGAGGATCTTTGCTTGGAGAAATATTTCATGAGGAAACAGAAATTCAATAAAAAGGGCGCAGAATTTTCCAAAATTACTATAAAAAAAACAATGAAAAAATAAACATGGAAAAGTTTTTTCAATTGAAAGTAAAGAGTAGCATTGAAACTTAAAACGAACAGAGATTATTACGCATATGAGGGGTTCTAAAAATACTTTAGCATAAAGAGTGAGGTATTTAGGAGGAGATAAATACCTCGCTCTTTATGCTATAGTATTTTTAGTAATTTCAACTATTTATTCTACGGCCTTTCTGATTCAGGGGTCATTCTTAAAGAACAGGGACAAAACTTACGATTTAGTGTAAAGCACGAGGTATTAACGAGGATACAAACCCCCTCACATACATAATAAAACTTAAGGAATATAAAAGTTTGTTACGTAAGTTAATTCTTAAGATACGTATATTTTTTACTAATAAAAAAATTCGTTAAAAATTAAAATTTATAGTTGCCTTTTTATGTAACCGAAAAAAATTGCATGGCAACTAGGCCTCCTTCCCCATCCCTTTTTTCCTCAAAATCGTCTGATCAAAACTAAGAGAACGCCATTTAGCCAAAAAAGGAATTAATATGCAAATTTCATTTTAATAATTTATGTGTGGAGAGCCAAAATCAAACATGCATTAATTCAAAAACGTTCAGAAATTACATCAAAAAACTATTTTTTTTTAACTGAAAGTAAGGAGCGACATTAAAACTTAAAACGAAAAGAAATTACTCCGTATATGAAATGGATTGTCCCCTCCGCAATCCCTCGCTCTTTACGCTAAAGTTTGATTCTTTGCCACAATTCTGCTTTTTAAAATAATTAAAAGCTTTAGCGTAAAGATCGAGGGATTGCAGAGGGGATAACCCATTTCATATACGGAGTAATTTCTGTTCGTTTTAAGTTTTAATGTCGCTCCTTACTTTCAGTTAAAAAAACTAGTTTTTTTTTATGTAATGACATGCAGGCCTTTAATTTCCCCCTATAAACTTCAGGACCGAATTCTCATTTATTTTCCCTTAAGAAAATTTCAAAATAAGATTCTTTAGTTTATATCCATATAAACATTCGAAGATTTTAAAGTTAAATTCTTTATTCTATAAAATACATGATTTGAGCATGGTTTCGATTTGTTTGTTATACTTGCAACGGCAAACAGATGTGTTCCTTTTTGGACTAGCCAATAAGAATCTAGTCTCTACAAAAAATTCAACTAGTTTATTTGACATCTGCACCAAATAAGAAAATCCTGGTACTTTCATTAAGGAATTACCAAATTAATGTTGCCTTTTGTATAACATTAATAATCTATCAAAATCTAACAGCATCAATGAAAAAAAGGCTTCCCCCTTCATAGAAAATTTCACTATGTAAGGTTTCCGCCACAAAAAAATACCTACCTCCTCTCAGTAAATTCTAATTGGAGTCAGTAAGCTACTTTTTAAGAAGTTTCCATATCTTTTAAATTTTTGCTTACAAAATCTTCTCATCGCAGATGAGATGTTTTTTATTAAACCTAGACAGTTGGCCAAAAAGGGCAACCTTTGGAAGTATGTCATCCTTCATCCAAGCAACACACCCTGACCCATCTTATACTTTTTCATTATAGCCTTAAAAAGCAGGATTTAAATCTAAACCAATATGTATTATGTCCAAAATAGGGACAGTTACTATTGTTTAGCAATGATAAATTTTAATTAAGCTACTTGCATGGTAATTATGTAATTTCCACCATTATATAGCTAGAATAAAAATCAATAGCCTATATTACTTAATGCCTATTTTACCATTTAATAATTCAATAATCGCTTCAGAAGGGAATTGCATGTAGAGCCTTTAAGGTGGTCCTAACAGTTAAAATAGTGCACAGTATCCAAAAGTTTAAAAATTAATTTTTTAAAACTATCTTGAGAAGAAAACCCAACCATTTGAAGATGACTGAAACAGAGTAATTAGTAATTAGGCTACTATTTTCATTAGTCATAACAGTAAAATGTTGCTTTGAAAACAAAATAGTAAGGATTTTCAAAAAGATTCTGAAACTTCTATATGTAACCTATGCCTTAGGTAGCATAGGCTGTTTCATAGGTATCTCAACAATCTCTGAATTGAAAACTACTGGCTTATCTATTTTGAAGGGGAATAGGCCAGTTTATTAAAAAAAAATTATAAAAAGTACAAAAATTGGCCAAGAATTTACTGCCAGACTACCAGGAATTAGTATATATCTTGCTACATCTGATAATTTACAATGCTGACTTCTTTATTATTTTATGTTCCTTTCTTTCCTAATGAGTAGTTGTTTAAAATTTAATATAGATGGCAAAGCAAATAAAGCAAATTCAAGGGAAATAGAAGGTCGTTTGATAGCATAGCATATATTAAATGCAAAAACTAACCATTGATGTATTTAATATATGGTATGCTTTACCCCCCTCCCCTAATGTGCAAATATATAGCCCAAACTTTTGATAAAGGTAATGAAATAAAACAAAATATGAGGAAATTTTAAAACTTTATTAGAAAAACAAGGCCAAAGACGACCATTCATTAATCCAGAAATAGATGAAAGAACTATAGTAAGAAATGGTATTCTGCTTTTAGAAAACCACATATTGACACGCAAATTGACAACTTTCAAACGTGACCTAGTGTTACACTTCCAATAATGTAGCTTCTCATAAGAGTACATATCATATTGTGTCCATTGACTCATTTTTTTGTTTTGGGCAACAACCCCTTCTCCTGGAGAAATATAATTGCCTGTTCTTTCGTCCCTGGCAAATTCCAAGTTTTAACTTGAACATCAATGGTGAGACACTATTTTTTACCGCTTGTCAAAGCAAACTAACCAGTTATTATCCCATCAGATCTTTGCCATCCAAATGATCAACGCTACAAAGAAGTTACTTGACCGGTTTCTTGTGCTGACATTTTATAGTATCTATTATATAACCAATAAGTACCTATTTTTTTCCAGTGCTACTGAATATGTGATTGCCAGAAGATATTTTTTCAACTGGAAATGGACAGCAATAATATTCTTTTTAATTTCAAAAATGATAACGGGGTGACCAGCCCCAAAAACACTTAGTTTTCCTTAAGGTGTTTAATCAAAGTTTTTATAATGACCATTTAGCTTAAAATCCATCAAAAAGTAAAAAAATAATATGTCTACAGGATTAACATAGCTCCCAGGATCAGGGATACAATTTATGAAAGGTGCCAATTACATATAAGAATAAAAAAATTCTTTCAGAATTGCAAGGAGACCAATACTTAAGAAAGCCACCCAACAATTATGTTCCCAGATTTAGCACTATTCAGGAAAAACTATAGACTGCTGAATATTGACAAATTTTGAAACTGTTATTAATAAGGAGAATAAAATTGAAAATATTTTTCTCAAAAATCAATATAAATGAAAGCAAGAGGCATTGACTTTTGTTTAACATCGACATTAAATTTATCAATGTCTAACAACATCAATTGAAAAAAAAAACAAGGTATTTCATGGAAACCCTTTCCCCCTTCAAGGTGAATTTCCTCCTCCTAGTTACTGAGGAGAAACTCCGCTTTATACACAGATAACTTGAACTTCATTTCATAAGTTTTAATGTTAGTTCTTACTTTAAGTGGAAAAACTATGTTTTATTTAAAATCTGGTCATATTTGAAATAATGCTTGGAAATCCCTTCCTCCTTCATGAAAAATTTCTCTAGGCCATGTTTAGTAATCTGCCCAATACAACAGAAGGAGATCATAACAAGGATCGGTATAGAAAACAAGTAAGATTTTGAAGGGAAACTCAGCGGGACGGATCTAGAAGCTTTTTTCGGCCCAGATTGGAAGAGACAAATGGTGATTGGAAGCGATCTCATAAGGAAGACAAAAGAGGAGACAAAGGAAAAATCTGAAAGGACAGGGGATCACCTGCTATTACAGAGGAAATCCTAATCATTATGCTTCCGAATGTCGTACAAGAATTCGTAATGGAGACAGAGGTCCCAGGGGATAAAGATCCCAAAAGCAGGAAAATCCAACAAATTGTGGACCCAGAGGATAACAATCCAAAGAGTCTCCTCGAGGAAGGGGCAAAGGAGGATTTCTTAGACCATTCCGAGCAACTAATTATTCCCTATTATATTTCTACAGGATAGAAATTACCTTCAACAGAATTAATGAGTAATTTGGCCATAAGGAGGTCGCCCTGCCCCAGACCACAACAATCAAAACTCAACTGATATTGTTGGCAATTTATTATTTTTATAAATTTATTTTGTTTTTAAATTAACGAGTAGTGTAGCCCTTATGGTACTAGAGGATACTCTGCCCAAAACCTAAAACAACAAAATGAAAACCGATATTGCTGGTAATTTATTATTTTTTTGAATTTTGTCTCATTTTTAAATTAATAAGTAGTGTAGCCCTAATGGCACTGGAGATCACCTGTCTTCAGTTCTCAACAATAAAAATTTAACTGGCGTTTTTTCCGCGATTTATAATTTTATGTGTGCAAATAAATAAATTTATATTATTCACAAATAATTGCTCACTTCTAGAAATTGTGCCTCTTGCCCTGTAACCAACAAGGCTATGTTTGACTGAACTCTATGACTAATGTATTACATGGTCAATAATTCCAACCCATGAGTAGAGCATTTTTCAGAGTAGATAATAAAATATAAAAAAACGAATACCTTCCAAATATTCTTTCTAAAAACACAAATATTCAAAATACCTTAGTATAATTAAGAGAATTACTTTTGAACAAGAAAAATTAAGAGAATTCCTTTTGAACAAGTAAATAAAGAGAATTACTTTTGAACACAAATAATATTAACGTTAATTTTAGAAAATGAAGCTCATAACAATTTTGATGAGTATTTTTACTCATACAAATGCACATGGACATCGTAAAACATGGAGTATTATTCTAGCACGCATATTTGCTTCTAACAAGTAACAATATGTGGAAAATATTCATGAAACTAGATCTTAAGCCGTTCAAAAAATATTTCAACAAGTAATGAGACTGAAGAAAAATACCAACGAATTAAAGGAATCCTTTTTTCAATTTCTAAAATCAGAAAAAGGATTGCAACCAAGTGAGGATGCGAAGAAGGAGAGAAAGAGTATCCTGTTCCCTAACATTCCCCAACTCATATCCAAAAAAAATAATAGAAGACTTTGATAAAAGAATGGCTGAAATTGACGCTCTCTATTCTTTCTTTTGTTCTGTATAACGCCAAGCTCTTTTCGATATTTTGTCAATTGTGGGGTGTATTTGTGTAATGACTACAGCAACTTTGTCTTTTCGAAATTATAATGCTTCGTTATATTAGCAACTGTTATATTAGTAATTAAATGTAAATATGAATATACTGTTTTCCCTGGATCATTAGCAATTAAACCTTATATTGTGAAATTTGGATTATATTTATATTTTTTTGTATTCTGCCGTTCAATTTTCAAACAATATTTATTGTTTAGGTTTGAGAAAACTGAAATACCGAATCTTTGAAAATACTAAGTTTACGAAAGCAAGATTTAATATCAAATTTTTAAATATCAAAAGAGGATTTCAGTTTTGAATATTCAAACCAATATCAGAAAAAAATTAGTACCCAAGAGTACTAAATCAGTCTGCAGCTATTTCTTGTATAATTAGAGAAAAATTAAATTTTAAGTTTTTTTGCTTTTTTATTGAAATTTATCGTTCATAATAAACAATATTATGTTGAATTTAGGTTTGAAAGAATCTGCAAGTTAAGCTATTTTCAATTATCACTGCTGAAATGTAAGTAAAGATCGTAGAGATTCTTGAAATCCTTAAAAACAAGCTAAAATTCATGTTAGAATAGTAGAAAAACAGTCTTGATTCTTTTCATTTTTATTATTTGTCATTCTCTTTCTTCTTTCTTATTTTATTTATGTTCAGTTTTTCCTTGGGTTTTAATTCGATTTAAACTTATTGAATTTTTTTGTAGGAACCGTCAGAAGCATCACATTCAGAAAAATAATATAAAGAAATATAAAAATTAATGAAGATAAATTAATAAAAAAATTAACAAAAAATAACGTCAGCATTTTGTGTATCTTAAATGGCAGTGGTAATAGAAGGTATTAATTAATAAGGTTTGGTGCTGAATCTATTAATGAGCAGATTCCTATGCTCACCTCACATATTTACACTCTAAAGAACAAGAAGAAGCTGATTCCAAATTCACTGACTCTTAAAACTACAATGGCAGAAGTTGTGAGTCAAGAACTGTCCTCTGAGGTTAGTCCTTTGGTTGAGCCCTCTGTTAAAAAATTGAAAAAAAACATGAAACAATGAAACATTTGAACAAATATCGATCAATATAACAGAAGAAGAGCATAACAAGCATTGGGGTAGAAAGCGAGTAAGATTTTAGAAGGAAACTCAGCATGATGGGTCTAGAAGCTGTTTTGGCCGAGATTGGAGGAGACAAATGGCGATTGGAAGCGATTTCATAAGGAAGACAAAAGAGGAGACCAAAGGACAAATTTGAAGAGACAGGGGATCACCTGCTATTACTGCGGAAAGCCTAATCCTTATGCTCCTGAATATCGTACCAGAATTCGTAATGGAGACAGAGGTTACACAGGATATGGATCCCAAGAGCAGGAAAATCCGACAAATTGTGGACCCAGAGGAGAAAAATCCAAAGAGTCTCCTCGAGGAAGGGGCAAAGGACGATTTTCAGACCATTTAGCGCTAACAGGGACATCCCAGGACCAAGCAACACATACATGGAAGAGATTGAGGACATTTTGTTAGAGAATTCATCCCAAGAAACCAAAGAATGGCTCTGTCAAATGCAGCAGAGGAGTAATGGGACGATCTTAAACCAAGCTCATTTGGCCACACAACATATCAGGAAACGATCATGGGGTGAATTTAAACGAAAAGTCTAACTTTTGAGGGTCATAAAGGCTGCGAGTCACTTTAAACCCTTAAACACTCTTCAATGTTGCAATTTTAACAATTCTGCGTATTTACCCATAGTTCGTTGTTTTACTATAGTGTCTTAAAAATGTACCTTGTACAATTGACATGGGGGCTTCGACTTCAATTATTTGAGAGAAAATATTTAGGAAACAACCGTCAAATACACAAAATAAAATTCAAAAATGTACGAATAGCCTAACATCAGTCAATGGTCATCAGTTGATCATTTTGGGGGAATGTAATTTAAAACTTCATACAAATAAGAAAAGGATCATAGTGCGGATGATTATTTGCAGAAAACTCCCATTCCCATGCATACTACGTTTAGATACACTGCGAAAATATGGCATAAAATGGAATCCGACCAGTAATGAAATCAAAATCACTAGCCCCACAATTAAAAGGGATTTTAATTGCACAACTTTGCAAGATACTGATCCTTGCCAAAAATATTAATTATAGCTCAATAACAAGGTAGCAATAGAGGCAGAGATTTGAATTCAGATTTTAGCAACAACAAATACTGAGCCCAATCAGCGAATTACTGCTTTAGTAGAAGGCTATACGCTAGAGAAATATCCTTCTATTTTCGTTAAAAGCCAGCTTTTGACCATGGAAATGGGGGCAACGTACTTGAAAGTGTCAAATAGGAGCAATCAAAAGGTCAAGATTCTAAAAATTATGCTAGGAGTAGCAGAAAAAATTTCTTGTGAAAATATCAGGTCACCAAGTTACGGGCGAATAGCGTACAGGATACATCTTTCAATACCCCATGATCAAAGCAGAAAAAAAGATTGAAAATGGAAAGAGAATTTAAGATGAACAAGCTCATCTCTGCCGTTTGTTCAATGTCTCGGCCTAGTTACCCCTGATATATTTTCAAATGCCTGATATTAAGAAAATTAAACCAACAAGCAAGAGACAGAGGACATAAGCCTTTGATAACCTGGCAATATAGAAAGAAATTAAATGTAGTGGCCTATTGCTCGCATAAAAATGTACAGAAAATGCTTTACATGGTGATGGATGAAGAGATCACTGGGAAAAGTGTGAGCACATATAAGAGATCACAGTAAATGAGCATATGGAAGTCGCAAAAAATTGTAAATAAATTACTTCAGGAAAGAAGGGAAAAGACCTTGATGAGGTCACTTCAAAAAATGTATCTGAAGGACAGCAATATTGACTAAAAGGGACACAATGAATATTAGTTCAAACTATTGAGATACACTAGAGGAACTAGATTCACCATAGGTAATACACTGCAGAATAGAGCGTGGACGTATTCAGAAGAGCCGTATTGGTACTCGCGGAGGTTTCCTGTTGTCTTAAATTGCAGGGGAAAAGCAATAAGGGTCACGCACTTCCCATGTGATTTCCCTTAGTTCAGTATTTTCCACTAGTAAAATCAGTGTCAATATAAAAAGGACAAATTTAACAATCTATTTCTTTAAAAGTTAATGTAAGATTTAAGAAATCTCCTTGCTGTAATAACTTTTTCTTATTCATTCAAAAATTCAGGAAGCCATCTATTTTTCTGTGGTGATCTCCTTTGAAAAATTAGAAAATAAAGAGATGTAAATGGGAATAAAAGACTAAAATCACATAGATTTTGTTTTACTAAAGTTGAAATTTCTTTCTTTATAGTTTCTTGGGAATGCGTTCTTTCGTACTATAACCGATACGGGTACAAAAATTCAGATTTTTGTACCCGTTGTGAGCATTGCGGAAAAAATTGAGATTTTTATCAGCGGACAAGAGTAAGTGTGTATTTGTCTTGTAAGGGCTATTTAACCAAACCAAACCCCATCGTTGGTGTCCCATAAAGACATTTCGATAGAAAGGGGCATGTGAATTTCGTAAGACAAATACGCGCAGAACAAATCAAATAGTGTTGGGCCGACACTGGTACTAATAAATCCATGGTATGAACTTGTGGATTAACTGCTAATCATTTCAACAATCTCTAATCAAGCCAAATAACCAACTTGTCTGCGAGATAGTTCCAGCCTTAGACATCTATTAACCCATATGATCAAAGGATCGAACAGTACGAATAACCTTTGAAAAAAATCTAAAAAATAATATTGATACTTAGAATAAAAGACGAGAGAGAGTCAATTTCAGCCATTCTTTTATCAAAGTTTTTTATTATTTTTTGATCTGAGTTGGGGAATGATAGGGACAGGATACCCTTCCTTTCCTTCTACGCATCCTCACTTGACTGCAATCCTTTGTTTGATTTTAGGAATTGAAATAAGGATTCCTTTAATTCATCAGTATTTTTCTTGAGTCTCATTACTTGTTGGAATAATGTTTCGAACGGCTTATGATCTAGTTTCATGAATATTTTCCACACATATTTACTTGTTAGAAGCGAATGTGCGTGCTTGAATAATACTCCATGTTTTACGATGTCCTGATCATTTGTATGAATAAAAATGCTCATCAAAATCGTTATAAGCTTCATTTTCATTTTATAAAATTAGCATTAATATTATTTGTGTTCAAAAGTGTAATTCTCTTAATTTACTTGTTCAAAAGTAATTCTCTTAATTTTCCTTGTTTAAAAGTGATTCTCTTACTTATACTAAGTTTTCAGATTAATATTTGTGTTTTTAGATAGAATATTTGGAAGGTAGTCGTTTTTTTATATTTTTATAATCTACCCTGAAAAAATGCTCTACTCATGGGTCGTTATTATTGGCCATGTAATAAATTAGTCTAGGCTCAGTCAAACATAGCCTTGTTGGTTACGGGGCAAGAGACACAATTTCTAGAAGTGAGCAATTATTTGTAAATAATGTAAAAATTTTTAATTGCACACATAATGATAAATCGCGGCAAAAATGCCAGTTAAATTTTTATTTTTGAGAACTGGACACAGGTGACCTCCAGTGTCATTAGGGATACACTATTTATTAGTTTAAAAAAGGAGATAAAATAAAAAATAAAAATTACAAGCAATATCGGTTGATATTTTGTTCTTGAGGATTTGGGCACGGTAACCTAAAGTACCAGAAGGGCTACACTACTCATTAATTTAAAAATAAACGAAATTTATAATAAAAATAAATAGGCAACAATATCAGTTGAATTTTGATTGTTGAGGTCTGGGGCAGGGCGACCTCCCTATGGCCAAACTACTCGTTAATTCTGTTGTTGGTAATTTCTATCCTGTAGTAATATAATAGGCAATAATTAGTTTTGCTATCAATTATGTTATTGTACATAACAATTATAGATCAACATGTCATAATTTTCAAAGCAGTGTTTCAATAATAATAGAATATCAATTGCAATGCTTTAGGTTACTCGGTTTGCTTTGACTGAAGATTGTACTAGCCCAACGGTCAACTGGCTGGCGTGAATCTTTCTCGAGGGTCTCTAACGTTTGTTGAGTCAAATCCACCGGGTTGGAAACACCCAGTGCTAGCAGCTGAAGGCGTAGATAACTGCAGCACCACAGTCAATCGCAAATGCCTAAACAAGTGTGCGCTGGTCCTGACCGAGTTAAAACTAAGGAATACAAGGTACTCTTTCAGCTACTGTATTAACTGAAAATGCAGTGCAAGCAGAAGACAACCAATAACATTTATAAAAACGCCTAACAAAACCTAAAACCTAAATTACACTTATTAATATTATATCCTTTTTAGACGACAAATGACTTAAGAAAACAAGCTCCAAAGCTATAAAACTTTACTTTTTATACTTTCCCAAAAAACCACATTTTTCCAGCCAGGTACTTTTTCTGTGGTTTAATGACGTACGTCGAATCGGCTAAAACTTGATAAATATTTATTAATTATAATTTTGGAAAGGAATGGTTTTTAACATTTAATCAATAATAGTTCATATTCATTTAGTTATACTTATTACAATACTCCCTCCATACGGAAAAGACGTAACCGTAATTTATTCTAAGTATCAATATTATTTTATAGATTTTTTTTCCAAGGTTATTTGTTCACTTCGATCCCTTGATCATATGGGTTAATAGATCTCTAATGCTGGAACTATCTCGCAGACAAGTTGGTCTTTTGGTTTGATTAGAGATTGGTGAAATGATTAGCAGTTAATACACAAGTTCATACCATGGATTTATTAGTACCAGTGTCTGCCCACCACTATTTGATTTTTTCTGCGCGTATTTGTCTTATGAAATTTTCATGCCCCTCTCAATCGAAATGTCTTTATGGGACACCAGCGATGGAGGTTGGTTCGGTTAAATAGCCCTTACAAGACAAATCCACACTTACTCTTGTCTGCAGAAAAAAATCTCAATTTTTTCCGCAATGCTCAGAGCGGGTACGAAAATTTATCTTTTTGTACCCGTATCAATCTTAGTACGAAAGAACAAGTTCATAAGAAACTATAAAGAAAGAAATTTCAACTTTAGTAAAACAAAATCTAAACGATTTTAGCCTTTTGTTCCCATTTGCATTTCTTTATTTTCTATTTTTTTTCCAAATGAGATCACCACAGAATAATAGATGTATATCTGAATTTATGAGTGAATAAGAAAAAGTCATTACAGCAAGGAGATTTCTTAAATCTTACATTAGCTTTTGAAGAAATACATTGTTACATTTGTCCTTTTCATATTGAAACTGACTTTACTAGTGGAAAATACTGAACTAAAGAAGATCACATGGGAAGTGCGTGGCCCGTATTACTTTTCCCCAGCAATTAAAAGACAACAGGAAACCTCCGCAAGTACCATACCAATACGGCTCTTCTGAATACGTCCACGCTCTCTTATGCAGTTTATTACCTATGGTGAATCTAGTTCCTCTAGTGTATCTCAATAGTTTGACCTAATATTCATTGTGTCTTTTTCGTCAATATTGCTGTCCTTCATATACATTTTTTGAAATGACCTCGTCAAGTTCTTTTCACTTCTTTCCTGAAATAATTTATTTACAATTTTTTGCGACTTCCATATGCTCATTTACTGTGATCTCTTAATATAGGCTGACACTTTAACCCAGTGATCTCTTCATCCATCACTATGTCAAGCATTTTCTCTACATTTGTATGTGAGCAATGGGCCACTACATTTGATTACTTTCTATATTTCCAAGTTATCAAAGGCTTCTGTCCTCTGTCTCTTGCTTTTTGGTGTAATTGTCTTAAATTTAGGCATTTGAAAACATATGAGGGGTAACTAGGCTGAGACACTGAACCAACGGCAGAGATGATCTAGTTTATCTTAAATTCGCTTTCCATTTTCTATCTTTTTTTCTGCTTTGATCGTGGGGTATTGAAAAATGTATCCTATACGCTATTCCTCCATAACTTGATATTTTCAAGTGACCTGATATTTTCATGAGAAATTGGTTCTGCTACCCCTAGCTTAATTTTTGGAATATTGACCTTTTGATTGCTCATATTTGACAATTTCAAGTACGTTATCCGCCTTTCCATGGTCAAAAGCTGGCTTTCAACGAAAATAGAAAGATATTTCTCTAGTGTATAGTCTTCTACTAAAGCAGTAATTCGCTGATAGGGCTCAGTATTTGTTGGTGCTAAAATCTGAATGCAAGTCTCTGCCTCTATTGTAACCTTGTTATTGAGCTATAATTCACATTTTTGGCAAGGATCAGTATCTTGCAAAGTTCTGCAATTAAAATCCCATTTTATTGCGGGGCTAGTGATTTTGGTTTCATTACTATTCGGATTCCAAATTATACCATATTTTCGCAGTGTATCTACCCCTAGTATGAATGAAAATGGCAGTTTCCTGCAAATAATCTCAGGTCAAGTTTTTATTGAATTTACTTCAAAGTTACCCAGGATCGATACTTTATTTTATCATTAGACCAAAAACAGATGACAAGCCTTCCTGTAATCTATTGGTAATAGCTCCCTCTATATTCAATCAAAGCGATCTGTCGAATAGTTTCAATTTGTTACCCGGTTTATTCTGTTTTGATAAAACTACAGTCAGCTCAAACTTGCCAAAGGATCAGGAAGTGATTTATTTGGCAGTTTACGATACAGGAAGTGCAGCAGTTCATTCTAGAGAAAAATGTGATGGGTCTGGATTGTTTAGCGAACGACTTATTGTCACCCTCCAGGTAAACTCTTTTTATTTTGTGATTCATGCTTGATGCCTACATCTCTGCTTAGCTATAAAATTACCCTTCTGATAACTGCTCATGCCAGCCAGAAGTCCCTTGTCTTTTGCTAATTTATTGGCTTTTTTGGCTTGTAGCCTAATTAGCCTAGATAAACTGGAGTTTGCTCTAGCCTACATAATGGATGATACCTCAAAAAAGAGCTATAAACCTCCTAGTGCCAGAGAGATAAAATCAGACTGCTCCATCCAGTTCAGTGGTGCTGAATCTATTAATGAGCAGATTGCTATGCTCACCTCACATATTAACACCCTAGAGAACAAGCAAAAGTTGATTGCAGATTCACTAAATAATCAAGCTCTTAAAACTACAATGGAAGAAGTTGCGAGTCAAGAACTGTCTTTTGAGGTTGGTCTTTTGGTTGAGGCCACGGTTAAAAAACAGAAAAAAACATGAAACAATGAAACATTTGAACAAATGTCAATCAATATAACGAAAGGAGAGCATAACAGTAATCGGGGTAGAAAGCGAGTAAGATTTTTGAAGGAAACTCAGCAGGATGGGTCAAGAAGCTTTTTTGGACGAGATTGGAGGAGTCAAATGGCGATTGAAAGCGATTTCATAAGGAAGACAAAAAAGGAGACCAAAGGACAAATCTGAAAACACAAGGGATCACCTGCTATTAATGCAGAAAGCCTAATCATTATGCTTCTGAATGTCGTACCAGAATACGTAATGGAGACAGAGGCTATAGAGGATATGGATACCAAAGGCAGGAAAATCAGACAAATTGTAGACCCAGAGGAGAAAAATCCAAAGAGTAAAGTTTTCTAGCCTTGGATCTTGTATTCTCAAGTCATTTGTTGTCTAAAAAGGATATAGCATAAGTAAGTTTGATTTAGTTTTTTTAGGCGTTTTTATAAATGTTATTGGTTGTCTCATGCTTGCACTGCGTTTTCAGTTAATACAGTAGCTGAAAGAGGACCTCGGATTTCCTTAGTTTGACCTCGGTTAGGACCAGCACATGCCTGTTTAGGCATTCAGGATCGACTTTGGTGCTACAGCTATCTACGCCTGTGGCTGCTAGCACTGGGTGTTTCGAACCTGGCGGGCTCGCCTTAACAACCGCTAAGGACCCTTGAAAAAGATTCACGCCTGGTAGTTGACCGTTGGGGTAGTACAATCTTCAGTCGCAGTGAACCAAGTGACCTAGGAGAATTACAATTGATATTCTAATATTATTAAAACACTGTTTTGAAAATTATGAAATGTTGATTTATAATTGTTATGCACAATAACATAATTGATAACAAAACTAATTATTCCCTATTATATTACTACAGGATAGAAATTACTAACAACAGAATTAATGAGTAGTGTGGCCATAGGGAGGTCGTCCTGCCCAACACCTCAACAATCAAAATTCAACTGATAGTGTTGGCAATTTATTATTTTTATAGATTGATTTTATTTTTAAAGTAACGAGTAGTGTAGCTCTAAAGGTACTAGAGGATACCCTGCCCAAAACCTCAACAACAAAATGTAAACCGATATTGCTGGTAATTTATTACTTTTTTGAATTTTATATCCTTTTTTAAATTAATAAGTAGTGTAGCCCTAATGGCACTAGAGGTCACCAGTCTGAAGTTCTCAAATATAAGAATTTAACTGGCGTTCTTGCCACGATTTATCATTTTTATGTGTACAATTAAATAATTTTTTATTATTTATAAATAATTCCTAATTTCTTGAAATTGTGTCTCTTGCCCTGTAACCAATAAATCTATGTTTGGCGGAACTCTATGACTGATATATTATATGGTCAATAATTACGACCTATAAGTAGAGCATTTTTCAGAATAGATAATAAAATATATAAAAAAAGTACCTTTTAAATATTCTATCTAAAAACACATACTAAAAAAAAAATTAAGTATAATTAAGAGAATTACTTTTGAACAAAAAAATTAAGAGAATTACTTTTGAACACAAATAATATTATTATTAATTTTAGAAAATGAAAACGAAGCTCATAACGATTTTGATGAGCATTTTTATTCATACAAATGCAGAGGACATCGTAAAACATAAAGTATTATTCAAGCACGCACATTCGCTTCTAACAAGTAACAATATGTGGAAAATATTTATGAAACTAGATTATAAGCCGTTTAAAACATTGTTCCAACAAGTACTGAGACTGATGAAAAATACTGACAAATTAAAGGAATCCTTTTTTCAATTCCTAAAATCAGACAAAGGATTGCAACCAAGTGAGGATGCGCAGAAGGAAAGAAAGGGTATCCTGTTCCCAATCATTGCCCAACTCAGATCAAAAAATAATAGAAGACGTTGACAAAAGAATTGCTGAAATTGACTCTCTCTATTCTTTCATTTGTTCTATATAACGACATGCTCTTTTCAATAATGAGTACATTTTAGTTTGTGCAATGACTACATCAATTTTGTCTTTTGAAATTATAATGCTTTCAATTTTCAAACAACATTTATTGTTTAGATTTGAGAAAGCTGAAATACCAAATCTTTGAAAATACCAAGCTTACGAAAGCAAGATTTAATATAAAATTTTTAAATATCAAAAGAGCATGTCAGTTTTGAATATTCAAACCAGTATCAGAAAAAAATAGTACTTCAGAGCACTTAATCAGTCTACAGTTATTTCTTAGATAATTAGAAAAAAATTACATTTTCAATTTTTTGCTTTTTTATTGTAATTTATCGTTCATAATAAACAATGTTATGCTGAATCTAGGTTTTGCAGAATCTGCAATTTAAGCCATTTTCAATTACCACTGCTGAAATGTAGGTAAAGATAATAAATACTTGAAATCCTTAAAAACAGGCTAAATTCCATGTTAGAATAGTAGAAACACAGCCTTGATTCCTGTCATTTTTATTATTTGTCATTCTCTTTCTTCTTTTGTATTTTGTTTATGTTCAGTTTTTTCTTGGGTTTTAATTCAATTTAAACTTATTGAATTTTTTCAAGAAATTGACAGAAGCATTATATTCAGAAAAAGAAGAAAAAGAAGAAGAAAGAAATATAAAAATTAATGAAGATCAGAAAAATTAACAAAAATAATGTCAGCATTTTGTGTATCTTAAGTGGCAGTTGTAATGTAAGGTTTTAATTTTGTATATTTAATGTTTGGGTATTTTTTTGTTTTGGGTGTATATTCGTATGAGTTTAGTTATGCCAACAATGCTTTTCTTAGATTTTAGTGAAATAATCGTTTATGATAAAATCAATTACGCCAAAGTATTATTTCTGTTTTCCACGTTTCTGTAAAAAAAATACTACGCTAAGTATATATCTGTTCATATATACTCATACCATTAAATTACTTTTTCTATTTAATTTAATTATAATGACGCTCTGTATACATAAATTGTTTTAAAATTTTTAAATCGGGAACCCCCTAAAATCGCTCAAACTCACTTAGTCAAAAGACTAAGTGCTACATTTAAGAAATACTGTCACCTGCTTAAACATGATTAATGATAGACTTGCTGATCTTGACCCGAAAAAATAATTTACTAAAGTTATCACACTAAAAGCGTGAAAATGCCTAAACTCAGATTTCCTCTAAAGTTGACCCAAACAATGGCAAAAATTCTAATTATGGCGGATCTTCAACGAAGACGTGCTAGAAGAACTCCCTCACTCAAAACACTTAATGACGGAAGCTTTCTTGGGGGTTAGGGGGGGGGAGTAAGTTACGCTAATGGGCTCATAACCCAATGATGGAGGAATCTATCTTTAATCGATTGAGCGATTATGCTTAATTTTCATATCATCATAGCAATAACATTTAATAGGTAAGGAGCGATGTGGAGACAATGGTGTTTTTTTCTTCTTTTAGTGACGACAATTTTTGAATGACGACACCTCTAACGCTCAAGATAAATCTGGCTTATTGACATCTTTAATACAAACATCATTCCAACTGAACTGTTACAAATTGGAACCTCCCTGGTTTTGCTTCCTTACTTCTAGTTAACTTGTCCTTTGTGTTTTACCCGCTATTTGCGAAACGGCCTGCGATAAAAGTGAGGGCCATCCAAGAAATTTTATTAACAGAGAATATTCGTTTTTCTTTCAGTATAATAAATGTAGGCCCTTCTCTAGTGTAAGCAGAGAGGTACAACTAAATATTTTTTGTAGGCGGAGAAAGTTGGAGCACAACGATAAAATAACACCAAAAAGAAGTGAATTATACCAAAATTAATAGGAATTGTATGCAAAATTATACAACTCTAACAATTTCAAAGAGGCTTGTAGCCCATCCCCTCAAAATTTGATCCTTTTGGAATAAGAAAAACTATATCTTCATTATAACTGAAACAAATTTTTTTTTATTGACGCTTTTGATATTGTCAACGAATTTTTGATTTGATATTGCCAAACTTTAATCATTGAGATAAGTGTGAATTCTGAACTTGATCATATAAAAAAAGGATTATTATAATAATGTCCGTTTCGGGTCTACAAAAAAAAGATGCACAATCATGTTTAGAATTGAGGACAAGGAGGGAGAGGCCTATCTCTGCTTTTGTCTGTTTTTCTTAAATGCATTTTAAAATCAAAATATAACGCTAAAGGCTTTTTCTTTTCTCTAGTTTTGTCACTTTGTTTTTCTTTTGCTAAATATTAGATTGAATTATACCCTGAAAGATAATTTTATCATTCTTTCATCTATTTGTTTATTGTGGTGTTGCTAGCTGAAGAATCAAAGCTTCCGTTTTAATTGCCCTCTCATATTTCTATTCTTATTGGTTCTTCTAGAAATGAACAGATAATGGTCTTTGGTAACTCTTAAAGTTGGAAAACATTATTCTGAGTCCAAACTGCTCAGTGGCAATAAAGGAATACACATTTTTCTTTTTATGCTTTTTCCCGTTTTGAAAGGCTTCCAAACTCTAAAACCCTGATTTTTAACGTGGGGCCTTTTCCCCACCGGGAAAGTACGACAATATTTTGGTGGGTCATGACAGTACGTGTACCTTTTTACTGACAATACTTTAGCTGTTATTTCTGAAAAAACAGACATTCTCATGAGAATGACGTCACATTCACGTGAATTTAAAGAGCAAAAAACGTACAGCTTTGTACTGACATCATACAATGTTTAACAATTGTTTTATTTAGGCAAATGTTTTCCACCAAAATCGGTTGGGAACCACTGCTCTAATTATTCTTGATAACGGTATTGCATTTGCTTATTAAACACCAGCTAGTTTCATATGTTATTCATCCCAAAAGTTATTATTTACACTGTCCCTTTTCTTTTGGGGAGGGGGAGGGGGACCAAATTTTGAAAAACAATGTTTCCTCTTGTTTATACAAAATGTATTCCAATTTTGGACGGTTGAAGTGAATATAAACATTGTTGGCAGCATGGGTGCAATTTTCATTGTCTGGAGATCAAACCTTATTATTTTGAGTAATTTCATTTCTACTTTAGAAAAAATAAATATTTTTTGAAAATTATCTAGTATTTTGGCTGACTGAGTTCCCAAAAGCAGTAATTCAAGGTTCTTTCCCCAAACTCCCTCGAAGTTTGCAATTATTGTCGACTTGTCTCAGCATCCAAATAAAGAGTGGCCGTGTGCTTCTAGAAGCGGAGAAAAAGGTAGTTTCTTTCGACAAAGATGTATACAGATGCTAGGTGAATAGACGACATTTGCTGCAAAAAGTATAACAATATCTGCTGAAAAAAACTCAGCTTCTATAAAGAAGTAAGTCCATCATATGTCTACCGTGCTAGCAATTCTTCAGATAACGTAGAAGCCGAGTTTTCGAGTCTATTAAGTTTCAATGCTTTGGTTCTATCTTCAGCTATAACTTAATTTTTAGTTTTATTACCATCTCTACCAGTGAGTTTTGGACACAGGAAGGTCGTGAATTTGAAATTTGTTTGAACATTTTTTGAAATCCAGGGGACAACAATTCCCTAAGAAAAAAAATAAAAACGGAAACCTGAAAAGTTAGTGAAAATATTCCGAAGTCCTAAAAACACTCCCAGTCCTGAATAAATACAAACACAAACCAACTTTAATTGAGTGATAAAATTACAGATTCAATTTTAAATAAATCAAATCCTAAGTATGTCTAATAAGGACCAGAATTCAGACTCGGTGTCAAAACAAGACAAGGTCAGACTCAATCAAACCTAACTCAAGCTATAGATAGCTACCTTTTCTTTTTAATTTTTCTCTCCTTTTTTGCATTGCTTTCATTCATATGTGTACTGGGGATGTAAGCCCAAAACAAGCTTTGCTTCAGGCTATTTACTTGTTTTGTTAATTTTTATTAATAAAACCATATTTTTTCTTTTTAGACATTTTAACAAAAGCTATGTTTTGATTGGTTACAAGGTCAGGTCAAATCTTCATTGAATTTACTTCAAAGTTACCCAAGATCGATACTTTAGTTTATCATTATACCAAAAACAGATGACAAGCCTTCCTGTAATCTATTGGTAATAGCTCCCTCTACATTCAATCAAAGCGATCAGTAAAATCATTTCAATTTGTTACCCGGTTTAGTCGGTTTGGATAAAACTACAGTCAGCTCAAAATTGCCAAGGGATCAGGAAGTGATTTATTTGGCAGTTTACAATACAGAAAGTGCAGCAATTCACGCTAGAGAAAAATTTGATGGGTTTGGATTGTTTAGTGAACGACTCATTGTCACCATTCACGTACACTCTTTTTATTTTGTGCTTCATGCTTGATGCTTCTGATAACTGCTCGTGCCAGCCAGAAGTCCCTTGTCTTTTACTAATTTATTGGCTTTTTTGGCTTGTAGCTTGATTAGCCTAGTTTAACTGGAATTCGTTTTAGCCTACATCATGGATGATACCTCAAAAAAAGAGTTATAAACCTCCTAGTGCCAGAGAGATGCGATCAGACAGTTCCATGAAGTTCAGTGGTGCTGAATCTATTAAAGAGAAGATTGCTATGCTCATCTCATTTATTAACACCCTAAAGAGCAATCAGTAACTGATTGCAGATTCACTGAATAATCAAACTACAATGGCAGAAGTTGTGAGTCAAGAACTGTCTTCCGAGGTTGGTCCTTTGGTTGAGGCTTCTGTTAAAAAACCTAAAAACAACATAAAACAACGAAAACATTTGAACAAATGTCGATCAATATAACAGAAGAAGAGCAATACAAGGATTGGGGTAGAAAGTGAGTAAGATTTTTGGATGAAACTCAGCAGGACGGGTCTAGAAGCTTTTTTGGACGAGATTGGAGGAGGCATATGGCGATTGGAAGCGATTTCATAAGGAAGACAAAAGAGGAGACCAAAGGACAAATCTGAATAGACAGGGGATCACCTGCCATTACTGCGGAAAGCCTAATCATTATGCTTCTGAATGTCGTACCAGATTTCGTAATGGATAAATAGGTTATACAGAATATGGATACCAAAGGCAGGAAAATCAGACAAATTGTAGAACCAGAGGAAAACAATCCAAAGTCTCCTCGAGGAATGGGCAAAGGACGATTTTTCAGACCATTTAGCGCTAACAGGGACATCCCAGGACCAAGCAACACATAGGCACATGGGAGAGATGGAGGACATTTTGTTAGAGAATTCATCCTCAGAAACCAAAGAATTGCTCTGGCAAATGCAGCAGATGAGTCAACAGACGATCCTACACCCAGCTCATTTTGGCCAAACTACATATCAGGAAGCGATCATGGGGTGAATTTAAACAAAAAGCCCAGGCTTCGAGGGTCAGAAAGGCAGCGAGTCACATTAGACCCTTACACAGTCTTCAATGTTGCAATTTTAACAATTCGACAAATTTACCCATAGTTTGTTGTTTTAGTATAGAGTGTCTTAAAAATGTACCTTGTCTAACTGATACGGGGGCTTCGACTTGAATGATCAGAGAGGAAATATTTAGCAAACAACCGTCAAATATACAAAATAAAATTCAAAAATGTAAGAATAGCCTAACATCAGTCAGTGGTCACCAGTTGAGTATTTTGGGCGAGTGCCAGCTAAAACTTCATACAGATAAAAAAGGATCATCGTACGGATGATTATTTGCAGGAAACAGCCATCTCTGCCTGAATTTAAGACAATTCGACAATTGGAAATATTTAGCAAACAACCGTCAAATATACAAAATAAAATTCGAAAATGTAGGAATAGCCTAAAATCAGTCAGAGGTCATCAGTTGAGTACTTTAGGCGAATGTCAGTTAAAACTTCATACAGATAAATAAAGGATCATCGTACGGATGATTATTTGCAGGAAACAGCCATTTCTGCCGGAATTTAAGACAATTGGATCATGAGGCAAGAGAAACTGCCATTTCCATGCATAGTAGGGGTAGATACACTGCAAAAAGATGGTATAATTTGGAATCCGACCAGTAATGAAATCAAAATCGCGAGCCCCATATTAAAATCGGATTTTAATTGCACAACTTTGCAAGATACTGATCCTTACCAAAAATATGAATTACAGCTCAATAACAAGGTAAAAATAGAGGCAGAGACTTGCATTCAGATTTTAGTAACAACAAATACTGAGCCCAATCAGCGAATTACTGCTTTAGTAGAAGGTTTATACGGTAGAGAAATATCCTTCTATTTTCGTTGAAAGTCAACTTTTGACCATAAAAAGGGGGAAAACGTACTTGAAAGTGTCAAATATGAGCAATCAAAAGTCCAAGATTCAAAAAATTAAGCTCAAGGTAGCAGAACAAATTTCTCATTAAAATATCAGGTCACTTGAAAATTCAAAGTTATGGGCAAATAGCGTACATGATATATCTTTCTATACCCCACGATCAAAGCAGAAAAGAAGATTGAAAATGGAAAGAGTATTTAAGATGAACAAATTCATCTCTGCCGTTGGTTCAATGTCTCGGCCTAGTTACCCCTCATATATTTTTAAATGCCTGAATTTAAGACAATTGGACCAAGAGGCCAGAGACAGAGGACAGCAGCCTTTGATAACCTGGCAATATAGAAAGAAATTTAAAGAAGTAGCCCATTGCTCAGGTACAAATGTAGAGAAAATGCTTGACATGGTGATGGATGATGAAATAACTGTGGAAAGTGTGAGCATATATGAAGAGATCACTGTAAATGAGCATATGGAAGCCGTAAAAAATATTATAAATAAATTACTTCAGGAAAGAAGTGAAAAAACCTTGATGAATTCATTTAAAAAAAGAATCTGAAGGACAGCATTATTGACAAAAAAGGGCACAAGGAAAGTAGTTGAAAGAGAACCTTGGATTTACTTAGTTTAAACTCGGTCAGGACCAGCGCATATTTGTCTAGGCATTCGGGATTGACTGTGGTGCTGCTGCTTTCTACACCTGCGGCTGCTAGCACTGGGTGTTTCGAACCCAGCGGGCTCACTATAACAAGCTTTATGAACCCTAGAAAAAGATTCAGGCCAGGCAGTTGAACGTTGGGCTGGTACAATTTTCAGTCGTAGCGAACCGAGTGACCTAAGAGCATTACAATTGGTATTCTAATATTATTGCAACACTGCTTTGAAAACTATGACTTGTTCATTTATAATTGTTATGTACAGGGTGACCCAACGAGATGCGTACCCATATTTTATTCGATAAGAAATCCACTTTTTAATGAATGTATTTTCTTTTGCAGGACGTGAAAGGTGTACCTATGGATGATCAATTGCAGCTAAAGTTGTCCTGAAAATGTCTTGGACAAATCAGCAAAAAATATTCTCGCCGGAGAACTATTTTGCGACAAAATCATACCAAAGTGTATAGATTCAGTTTCGAAAGCGTTTCTATTGTCGTAACTTTCAATCAAAATCAACGATCATTAGTTGGATTAAGAAGTTTAGAGAGCATGGGACTGTGGTGGACCTATGTTCTAAAGCCACAGGGAAACCTATTCAAATTTATATCGTGGGGCACATAAGGTTTATATAGAAAGGGTGATGAAACAGCCTTAACTCATGTTTTTATCTTCGTTTTTCAATTAACTACACAAATAAGGACTATGAATCTAACCTTAGAAAAGGCTTGTTTAAAAAAATTCCAAACTTTATCCAGAAATTTTTAAGTTAAATGACCAAACCTAACCTAACCAAACCTATTCTGGAGAATCTTAAATGATATGAGACAGAAGCTATTATTAAACAAAGACCATAAGAAACAGTGAACGAGATCAATGCCAGGAAATCTTAATTATGCAGCGCACAGCAATTCACGCGAACACATAAACAGTTCTGTTGTATGATCACTCAGTTCAGTTTCACTTTCAGTTCAGATCACTTCACTTTCAGTTACAATGAAGAAAGAAACTATTATTTATTGGATACATTCTGCTATTTTGAGTAAGTTTCTTGACTAAGATTACTTATTCAAGGATTACCTATCGTTATACTTACTTATTCAATTTATTTACTTGACAATTCCACCGTAATAATCTCTGCATACGTAAGATTGTACCAAAGAGGAAAAACGCTAAATAAAAACAGTTTTGTAGGTGAATTAAGATAATTGTTCCCAAAATTATTGAAATGAAAACAAGTTAAGTTTATAATAACTTGTGTCGTACCTACAAAATAAATGATCTTTTAAAGACTCTTATGGTAATAACTTTTCAAATCAATACAATTCTTACCAGCAGGGTCCACGCCAGATGACACGGCACTCAAATACGAGGAATATTTTTTTAAGTCTAGAAATTATCAAGGGCCACGGGGATTGCATTCACAACGTCCAGAGAGGCACAATAAAAGAGATCCCAGAGATAGCTATAATTATTCTAGCCCTAGAAGTCATTTTGATCAAAGAGGTAGTTCTACTCCACATTTTAGAGGTCGACTTAATTCAGGGTTTAATTATGAAGAAAATAGATATTTTGTTAGGAGCGACCCGAATAGGAATGGTAATTACCACGGTGCTTTCAACTCACACCGAGGATGGCAGTTTAGTGGTGGTCGTTCCGATTTAGCTTTGTATTCCCCTTCGCGAAATAATTATGATGGCAGGTTTGAAGGTCAGAGAGGTAGAAATTCTAATCAGTCTCAACAACAGATTGGTAGAGGTCACGGACAGATGAGGGGTCAGAATATTTATCGTGGAATACCTGCACCAGAGCGTAGAAATTTCCGTTTTCAGGAAAATCACCGGGAAGCTGGTTTCATGGCGGAGAATTATGACGATCCAAGTTCACCTTTTAACCGTTTTGAAAATATAACCAATAACAATGAAGATCTATCTTCCCCCTTAGACGGGTCTTTAAACTTGAATGCCAGATTCCAGGTTCCATTTTCCCCTTCAAAACCGTTAGATGTTTGTTTTGTCAGTTATATAGCTAGAGACCAAAAGCAAAAGCTCGAAAGTCAAGGTTTTCCATTTTTACACAAGGTTAAGGTCAATAGCCTAGACATTTTGGTTTTGTTGAAATGGGCTGCAGTCGATTATTAATTGAGTATGATTTATTCCGAAAAATTCTTCCAGCACAAAATTTAATATTCACTGGTTCAAAGGTAAAATCACTTTCTGGAGATTTCCTTGATGTCGCAGGAGAAACGGAAGTACTCATCACTATACCAGGTTTTCACCCAGTTCACTTGCTAGCACTTATAATTCATGGATTATCGTTCGATGTAATTTTAGGGTAGGATCTTTTGCGTCATCTAAATTGCTACCTTGACATGGCCACTCGTACAATTCTTCCTAATGATCCTTCAATTTCTTTCCCAGATGAAAAGGACTTTGCATTTTTCAGCTCTGAAAATTGGGCTCGTGGCTGTATTACCTTGGCTAAGAAGACATCTATCCCTCCTCGTTCCATGGTCCTCTTAGATTGTCGTGCTAGGTCTATGGGTCAGGAGCTTCCTGTAGGAGCAGCAGTTCTTTTCACTCCAGCAAAAGAAGAATCATCATTACATCCTTATGTTCTCGAATACTCCGGGAATAGGTTTCTTATTCCGTATTTCAACAATAGTGGAGACGTTACAGAAATTTCTAGCAGAGAGGTTCTTGGTTACTTTCAGGAAATCGACGAAAATAGCCTTAACCAAGATTTTCCACTTGAGGAATTTTGGAAAGAGGGAGACGCTATTCTGGCCGCTTACACAAATTCTGAAAACACATCAAAAATAGAAGAACAAATTGACATGACAAAGTTGGACCATTTGGATCAAAAACTTAAGGATAAATTACGGAGGCTATTGGAAATTTACGGGAGAATCTTCGCACAATGAACCTACGACGTTGGTCAAAACAACATTATGGAAGCAGAAATTGACATCAACCCAGACGTACCAATACACAAGGTTAAGCAGTTCAACCTCCCATTTCTACAACAAAAGGCCCTAGAATCCCATGTTCAGGCTCCGTTAAAGGCGGGAATTATCAAGCCAGGAAGAAGTCTTTACCAGTCTCCAGTTTATATCATCGCAAAACCAGTTAATAGCGTCATTCCAGAGCGCAGTCAACTATAAGTAACAAATTCTAGATTCCTGATAGATGTCCGCAACGTTAATCAAGCTATACGTCGATCAGCGTGGCCTGTGACAAGGGCAGATGACATCTTTAGCACCCTAGGTTTGTCTGGAGCTCGTTTCATCTCTATTATCGACGTGTCACATGGATTCTACAATGTCAATCTTCACGAAAAGAGCAAGAAATACTTTAGCTTCTCTTTCCCAGTTACAGGTCAACAAATGAACTTCCAGCGACTTCCACAAGGAGCGTCTCCATCCCCGTAGATTTTTCAGGAATTTATGTCTATTCTGTTCGAGGGAATGCAATCTTTTGTACGTTTTTACATCGATGATCTGGTAATCTTCAGCCAATTCAAAGACGAGCATCTCACTCACTTGGAAAAGGTATTTCAGAGATTGACAGAGCAGAACATACGAATAAAAAGCACAAAATGTCAATTTTTCACAAAGAAAGTTTCCTTAGTGGGTTTCATTATCACACCAGAAGGAGTGAAACCACAGGAGAACAAAATCAGAGAAATTGTACAGTTGAAGCCTCCATGCAACATCAAGGAACTTCGTAGTTTTCTCGGACTCACTGGATTTTACCGAATATTTTTCTTGAACCATGCTAAATTGACCTCCTGTTTTACACGGCTGCTTCGCAAGGACACAAAATGGGAATGGGAAGAAGAGCAGCAATCCTGTTTCAATCTTTTGAAGGAAGAAATCTCTAAATCAGTCTTCTTGAAGTGTCCTTACCATGACGGCAGACCATACTACATCATTACCGACAGCAGCAAGGACGTATCCGCCAGCGCTTTGTTACAAAAGGACGACGACAACAGGTGGCGACTGATTTCCACACACTCAAGAGTACATAGTCTAGCGATGAGTCGATCTTGCAACTTCACTAGAGAACTTTTCACAATTGTTGATGGATTAAAGAAATTTTCTAACGAGATTTTTGGAAGAGAAACTTATATACTGACAGACTACAAAGCCATAACTTACATGCAAAAGTCAAGAGATGTCGACTCGAAACTTTATAGAATCAGTGTCATGTTGTCAGACAAAAACATAAAATGGCTTTATATTAAGGGGAAGCTCAACCCAGTTGATGTATTAAGCCGGCCACCAGAAGACACGCTTCTTCAAACTTGACCGTTCTCACTCGCGGATGAAGAAGCAGAGTTTTTGGCAGCGACGGTACAGACAGAACCAACGTCGATGAATTCAACTTCGTCAAAAAGAAAGTTTAGACTTTCTAGGTTTGGAAGGTCAACAGATTAGGAAGTACCAGATGAACGACGTAGAATTAGCACCAATTATAAGCTTAATGCTTCAGCACGGGACAAATGATTACGCGAAATTTGAATTTAGTAGCACCAAGGGGAATGCCCTGCAAAGACAGGAAGACCGGGACGCCGGGTTGAGATTTAATGAAGATAGAAATGGCAAAGATAGCCATATTACAGTTAGTCCACAGGACCATGACTCCTTGGGAAAGGCTGCTAGTCTACAAGACCAGCCTGATTATATTGATACTCCGGAAAGAAATGAAAAATTAAAGGATATGAAAGGAAATGAATGTATATTTATAGATCCACAAATGAATTCAAGAAAGCTTGAAAAGCTAGTGGAAAAGTGGAATATTGTGCCATGACTGCAGAAGGAAGTTGACAGGCTCATTTTGTGGGAGAAGATCTTCTTCTCCCACTATCGGATGCCGCCACCGAAAGAAGGTAGAAAATCAAATGCGCAAAGTTTACAACTAATGATTCCTAGGTGCTTGATTCCTGGTGTTTTACAACTATCGCATTCACATGTCCTCATGGCCGCCACCATTACGCGGAAAGAAGCCTAGTCAAACTAAGAAATTTCTGCTATTTCGACAAGATGTCGACACATATGAAGAATGAGGCTCAGAATTGCCATATTTGCATGCGTAGAAATATTACCCCCCAAATTGTGCCTGAGCTACAAAAGAATGTCTCTGCTGAAATAAACTTTGAAACGTGGTGTTTGGACACTTTAGGTCCTTTGCCTTTGTCTGGAGGCAAAAAATATGTCGTTGTCTGCGTAGATGTCCGTACTTCCTTAGTTGTCTTAGAGCCCGTACCTGATGATACTTCAGATACTATTTGTAAATTTTTACTGCGTCGCGTTATTTCTTATTTTGAATGTTTCGTTTCCTATTGACAGATAGTCAAGCGGCTTTCTGCTCAAGTCTTTTCAAACGACTCATGAGTTTCTTGAAGGTGAAGAAACTCTTCACCAGTCCTCGAGCTCCCTCCACGAATGGAGCAGCAGAGAATAAGGTCAAACTCTGCAAACGTCTAATTTGTAAATATATTGATGTAACTTCAGGATCCTAGAGTGAATTTATTTATCTGTGTCAATTTATTTTAAACAGTTCGATCAGTCATCCAAGAGAGTTCTCGCCTTATGCCTTAGCAATTGCTCATGAACCTATTAATCTCCTTAATATGCAAATCTCACGACCTAGACTCAAGGTATATAAAGATGACGAAGACCACGCAGTCCAGCTTTTGAAGGAAATTTTCACTACCTACCACATTTCCAGTACGGTCCTCCTACAAGAGCGAGGAATACAAGCAGAGCAGTTTAATAAGGGTTGCACCAAGGTCCCTTTATTATCTGCTGGAAGCGTAGTCTACATCAAGGATGACACAATAAAACCTGGTACCCCAAAGGGCGTTAGTTTTCGATATATCGGTCCATACTGTGTTTTGAAAAAAATGCATAAAATGTATTTCTTTTGCAGTCCTTAAGCAACTATATAAAAGGAGAATGGTCAACATACGGTTACTTAAAGTTTTTGGTGAGAGCCGAGTATTCCTCCCGAAACATCCAATATTTTCTAAGGGGATGGAAAAAGCTTTCCTGAATCAGACGGAGCCAAGTAGTTCTACTAACGGATCTACAACAAATCCAACAATGAGAACATTCGCGTTGCGCTCTGGAAATATTTTTTCAAGGAAACCAGAGCACACTAGACAACAAAGGAATAATTTAAATAGCACCGATAAAAACATCCAAATGGCACAGGATAGCATCAACACCCGACCCCCAGCCCAGAACCAAAATTTGGAGATTCCGTCGCATCCAGAATGCAGTCCGCTGTCAAACTCGAGTCTTTTCCACAGTATGCGCGAGGATAAGGAAAAAAAGTCAGACAAGTATGCAGACAGTACAGATGAACCCACTATCTGTCAGGAGGAAAGGTTACCCATCATCAAAATGGACGATACAGGAACAACTTCCACCCCTAATCGACCTAAGCGAGGTACATATAAACCGGCTAGCTTCTACAGGCTTAGTCCTGTCCCAATACGAGGTCGTCGATTCTGAGAAATAGTCTTGGTAGTTATTTTACTCTCATGTCATTTATTAGTAGGTTAGAGGTAGGTAATTGGTAAAGAAAAAAAATTATGATGGTTTTACATATTAGTTCACTAGTCAACTGTTCAGAGAATGGCTAGGAAGAAGTCCGAATACTCACTATGTCAATTTGTATAGAAGATTGTTCATTCAGAGTTCCATTATACCACATTTTCAAAGTATTGTGACTAGGTTTCACACTTAAAATCCTTGTATCAGTCAACGCTCTTGGAGAAAAAGGTCAAGTCGGTACCTTGTTTATTGGGGCCCTATAACGATTTCCTTCATTGCAGGACTCTCGGCAATCACACAACTCTTTTCTGTGGAATGTGGTCAAAATGGCTCTTTATCCTTCTCGTATCAGAGGTATCTGGCTCTCTCAAGGATCAAACTAGAAGTTTTGTGTCACAAGGCATGGCTTTCCGTAAGGTAGGAAAAATGACCCCTACCAGCGGAAGTTATAAACTCATTATTCATGTCAATATCTCTCAAATTAACGAAGGATTAGATGCAATCGGAAATAAAATAACTAATAGTACAAATAAAATTTTGGAACAATTATCCTTTGGTTTAAACCCAAAAGGATTAAAATCACCTGCACCAACAGCCAAACGCTTGTTCGAGCAGTTTCACGAAAGTCAAAATTTAGGATCTCAATTAACTAACTGGCCTTCCACTAACCAATTCCGCAATGAATTTGCACAGAGGGTCATCGCCAAGCACAACTCTTTGCTGGTCGAAGTCCAGCTGGCTGAAAAAGTCTTAAATAGCTTTAGATCTCATATGCAAGTGAAAAGAAATAAAATCCCAGAAGTTTGATAGCTGGTCTTGGCAACATCTTAGGTTATGTCGCTGGATTAGCCACTGATAGTCAGGTTCAGGAGGTACAAGAACAACTAAATGACATAAAGAAAACAAATGACAAAGTTTCAAATTTTTTAACCTCAGCAACTAGCATTATTCATTCTTCAGAACAGGATGTCGTAAGGGTTCAAAAGGACACTTTTAACATAGTTAATGAAACTCTCCTAGCTTTTAAATAATCAATAATGGACAACCAAAAAGAAATAGTTAGCAATCTAATTTTCGGAGTTGCATCGCTCCAAACAAACTTGGAACATGTCGCATGACATTTAACTGCAGAAATCCGGAACCTACAACATCGGTTATACGAAATTTTACATGCAGTTATGACTACATCCCTAAAAGGTTTTCCAGTGCAGATATTAGACCCATCCGATTTAAGTCAAATTCTGATTAATATTGTCCAATCCCTGCCAAATCCCTATGCGCTAGCCATTTCTTCCAATGAAAATATTTTGGACCTGGTTAAAATTGTAAAATGTGAACTCATGTCAACTTCAGAATAGTCAATAGTTCTGTGCTATTTACCACTGAATCGAATAGGCAGTGAATTTAACTTGTATGAAACAATATCAGTACCGTACAGAATAAGTAACTCCCAACATTATATTAAAACTCAACCTTCTTCCGACTTTTTTGCTGTAACAAATGATGCTGATTCATACCTGTTATTGAACCGTTATGATTTAGAATTTAATTGTGTGTCCTATAAAGAGAAAACCATTTGTGATAGCCATATAGTTCTGAGAAAAGCTAGTTTCAAATCATGCTCATATGCTGCTTTTACGGAGGATACAAGTGCAATTAGCCAGTTATGCAAAAGGAAGGTAACAGCGTTCTCCTCGCCATTTGCAGCTGGTTTAGACCAAGACACCTATGTCTTTGCAAGGCCTTCGTCAGGACCAGTTACCCTGAATGTTTTCTGTCCTGAATCAAATTTATCTTTAACTAATCAAACTTGTAAACATTATTCAATCAAAGTTAGTGAGGCCCAAGTTTTTTCTATCAACAGTGAGTGTAAAATTAGTCATTCGTCTATTATAATTCAAGATTTTTATAGCCCTGTCACTTCCTTTTATGCCAAATCTTTTTAGCCCGTATCAGAGTTGGAAAAGCATATTTTACCATTAGATCAAGTTACATCAAAGTTTACCATTAAAGAACTGAATGAGTACTGGCAAGAAAAATTAATATCAAAAACTAATAGAATTGACAAAACTATTGAACTTCCACTCGAACTCTTTTTGACGGACAAACCAACCAGTACTCATCCACCATCATTAACACCTATTTTTATACTCTTAACTATATTAACAATTGCAGTTATTTTATGTATGTGTATGTCTGTGCATTTCTACAGAGAACTTAGTAAATATTCTGATACAATGTTTATGCTATCAAAAATCTGAGGGAAGAAATTCCTCCAGAAGAAGGAGCCTTATGAAAAATTTATGTTGTGACTAAATGCTCAAAAATATTGATCAAAACTGAAGAAAAATTTGAATTTTTAGCTGGGAGCCTACTATACATAAATAAACATTAACTAATTTTTCAGGGAGGAATTTGGAAAAGAGAAAACAATTACTTCGATATTACCTCCCCCCTCCATATTCATTACTTGGTCTTCATAGCTGAAGTTATTAAGTTTCCCACGAGGGGTATTTACGTTCTTCAAAGTCAAGTGATTGACAATTAAGGGTTATTCAACAACCTTATTGCAAAAACGGACGTGCTACCGTTACCTGGCAAACGAAAAAAAAAATGCACTCCTCGGCAAAGCATTCGATGTATTATCTGGTTAGTCAATCCTATATTTTGACACCATATACAAATTCGCATAAAACCCTTTCTGTGTGCTCAGGCATGTCGAGCTTATATGACATAACAAAGAGGTCAACACTCTGACGAATACTACGTAAGTATAAATATACCACAATCGGGAATTTTTATAACTAGACCAAAGGAAATATATTCGTAGAATAATTTTTTTACCAAAGTATTTCAAACTCTTACGAAAGGTTCATATCAGTAAAGATTTTTGGGGTATTGCACCAGGAAGATTCATTTAAAATTCAGCTTCGAATAACCGCTAACGTTAATGAAATTTGTGTAGTGTACCGATTTTAAAGAAAAGAAAAAAGAACCCTTGAAAAAAAGAAGACACTGAAAAAAAGAGAACGCTTGGAAAATAAACAAGACAGGAGAAAAAAAAGAAAAAAGAATGATAACTCCGGCGATCCAGGAAAAAAAGAAAAAAAAGAAAAAGGGATAAAGAGATTTTTATCATCTAATTCAATTATTTCTTGATGTTTCTTGTGAAAGTATTTTGTTCTGTCAAAGATTTTGTTCTGTCAAAGATTTTGTTCTGTCAAAGATTTTGTTCTGTCATAGATTAAGTTCTGTCAAAGATTCAGTAGTGTTCACTTTATGTATTTGTGCAGTGTTAATACTTGACGAGTCACTGACAAGAATAATATTGACAAGAACCAATGTTTTTCGTAGCTTTGCCTTAGTGATGGTATATCATTGTATAGCCATATATTATATGCTGTATAATGAGTTCTTGTTCGACATAAGTTTAAATTCTAAAGTTGACATAAGTTCACACACAAATCAAAGTGACTAACTTATAGAGCAAATAATATTAAGGGAAGAAATGGATAAACGTGATGACATCTTAAATCACTTTACTAATACATCGTACATCTCTTAAAATTATACCAAAACTATTTTGAATTCACTTGGACAAAGTGCAAAAAAAAATCAACAAAAAAAAATTTTTTTTCGTCAGGTTTTTATCATTTTCTGTATGTTTGTTTTTTTCATGAAATCTTTCATTCCGTGAAACCTGATGGGTTAGGGTGTTATAGATATTTTTTTCAAGACACTTCGATCTTTAGGGTTTAATGTTCAATGTTTTATACCCTCTATTTTTCAGATTCTTCTCGTATAGTACATACCTAGATGATACAAATTACACCACAACAGTTTCATCAACACAAAGGCGGCTTGTTGGTGTAGCACCGAGCCGTGCTTTTTCGAAGCAGGGGAGTATGTGCGAAAGTCTATTCTATTATTTTCTATTATTCTATTCTATTATTTTCTATTATATATAACATACATCATTTCTATTATTTATTTATTGCCTTGTATTATATTCTATAATATAACATGCAATATACGACATATAACTATACAACGGGCTGACATCCTCAAATTCTTGTTTATCTGCTCTTATTTATCAATTTTGTTTTCCTGACCGTTACGTAGCCTTTACTTACGGTCAAACACAAATCTCTAATTTATTACAAAACGGAACTGAAGAGGACGGCCCTTAAAAGCGAATGTTAGAACAAAATTCGGGGAGTTCTGATTCACAATTTCTGGACGACAGATAGATATAACAACCCTGCTACTTTTATTTGGCTTATCTACTTTCCTCTTGGATCACCATTCTTTTCTTGGATACTAGCTTTTCAATTAATACGAGGGACAGCCTGTCGTGTGTATTTACAAGATTTAACGTAAGTTTTTTATTTCCAGATTTATAATTCTTCCCCCAAGCAAGGACTTTTCATCAACCAGAAAGAGCTCTCCAGCTCAACTTCTTTCCACTTTATATTTCTTTACCTGTTTTTTTTACATACTCCTTCTAAAAAAAAATTCCTTGTCTGGGAAGATTGTGACTTATAATGGACCTTAGGAAACAGATAGACTGTTGCTATTGTAGATAGAAAAGTGAACCTATTCGCACATTGAATAGTAGTGACAAGCCACCATAATTCAAAGCACTAGTATTCGAATACTCACCCCATAGGGTGGAACCTTACAAAGTGGTGGCTAACGGTGCTCTTTTCTGCTCTATGGTGGCATTCTTGCTGTTTTCTATCTCTTTTTTCATTAGATTTTCCCCCTACAATTTCTTTTCTTCGCCCGAGTCGGTTCGTTTTTAGCAAAAGAGAGTCCCATATTCCTATCTATAAGCTAGAATTTTCTTGTCTATAGACTAACGTACTAGTTTCACCAAGTACGATAAGTCTTTTTCTCATTAATTCATGAATTTAGTCTCTTTAAATTATCCATAGCTCATTCTTTTATATATCTTTACTGTCTGTAATATCAGTAGATTTTTTTTGACTCAAACTAAAATTAACACAGCATATCTGTCTCCTAATAAATTTTATTGCTTATTGTAAAGATTTAAGATGTCCACCGGAAATTCAAGGAAAGATAAAACGACAAATATCCCAGATAATTCTCAATAAACCTATCAACAGGTCCCTTCTCAAATAACTCATCAGATGGTAGTTGACCCTTTTTCACACATTCAAACTTTAACAAAACTATCGGAAGTTAAGACTTGGATAAGACAACTTAAAAGCACGAAGGCTACTCTAAAATGGGACGATGATTATACTTTAGTTATGGCGTCAAACACCTGTAGAGGAATTTTCCAGCGGTATGTGGACGAAATAATTGAGTCGGGAAGCACTTTTAGGCTCGATGACCTATGCGAAAAATTGTTAAGAAATGTAGGCGCTAGAAAAACCCCTCGGAAATGTCTGCAGGCACTAGTAAAAATGAAGTAAAAACCAGAGGAAAATGTTTTTGAATTTTATATGAGATTAAAAACGGGAAAGATAGATTATTGTAAAGCAGAAGGGTTAGACAACTTAAAAAGTATAGATTCATTTGCCTTAGTCGATTCAATTGTTCTGCAAGCGTTTGAGACGGGGCTGCGGAGTGAGCTCCAAGAAGTGGTTAGGTTAAGACAAGACGATTATGATAATCTAGACGAAGCACTTGAGATCGCCCAAACTATCGAGTCAGTAAAATCTAGCCTCAGATCTAACAGCCAAATGGACCAATTTAAATATCTTACGGCAGGGGTCAGAAATAAATAATATTAGAAACAGAACTCCCCATGGGCAAGCAGGAAGGGCTGCCCCTGGTAATAACTTTTCAAATCAATACAATTTTTACCAGCAGGGTCCACGCCAGATGACCCGGCACTCAAATACGAGGAATACTTTTTTTCAGTCTAGAAATTATCAAGGGCCACGGGGATTGCATTCACAAGGTCCAGGGAGGCAATATGAAAGAGATCCCAGATATGGCTATAATTATTCTAGCCCTAGAAGTCATTTTGATCAAAGAGGTAGCTCTACTCCACATTTTAGAGTTCGACTTAATTCAGGGCTTAATTATGAAGAAAACAGATATTTTGTTAGGAGCGACCCGAATATAAATGGTAAAAAAAAATTACCACGGTGCTTTTAACTCACAAAAGGATCGCAGTTTAGTAGTGGTCGTTCCGATTTAGTTTTGTATTCCCCTTCGCGAAATAATTATGGTGGCAGGTTTGAAAGTCAGAGAGGTCGAAATTCTAATCGGTCTCAACAACAGATTGGTCGAGGTCGAGGACGGATGAGGGGTCAGAATACTTATCGTGGGATACCTACACCAGAGCGTAGAAATGTCCGTTTTCAGGAAAATCACCGGGAAGCTGGTTTCATGGCGGAGAATTATGACGATCCGAGTTCACCTTTCAACCGTTTTGAAGATATAACCAATATCAATGAAGATCTATCTTCCCCCTTAGACGGGTCCTTAAACTTGAACGCCAGGTTCCGGCACTAACGGTGGAACCGGCATTTTCCCCTTCAAAACCGTTAGATGTTTGTTTTGTCAGTTATATAGCTGGAGACCAAAGGGAAAGCTCAAAAGTCAAGGTTTTCCATTTTTACACAAGGTTAAGGTCAATAGCCAAGACATGTTTTGTCTTGTTGACACGGGCTGCATTCGATTATTAATTGAGTATGATTTATTCCGAAAAATTCTTCCAGCACAAAATTTAATATTCACTGGTTCAAAGGTAAAATCACTTTCTGGAGATTTTCTTGATGTCGCAGGAGAAACGGAAGTACTCATCACTATACCAGGTTTTCACCCAGTTCACTGGCTAGCACTTGTAATTCGTGGATTATTGTTCAATGTAATGTTAGGGTACGATCTTTTGCGTCATCTAAATTGTTACTTTGACATGGCCACTCATACGATTTTTCCTAATGATCCTTCAATTTCTTTCCCAGATTAAAAGGATTTTGCATTTTTCAGCTCTGAAAATTTGGCTCGTGGCTGAATTACCTTGGCTAAGAAGACATCTATCCCTCCTTGTTCCTTGGTCCTCTTAGATTGTCGTGCTAGGTCAATGGGTCAGGAGCTTCCTGCAGGAGCAGCAGTTCTTTTCACTCCAGCAAAAGAAGAATCATCCTTACATCCTTAAGCTCTCGAATACTCCGAGAATAGGTTTCTTATTCAGTATTTCAACAATAGTGGGGACGTTAGAGAAATTTCTAGGAGAGGTTCTTGGTTGCTTTCAGGAAATCGACGACTATAGCCTTAACCAAGCTTTTCCACTGGAGGAATTTTGGAAAGAGAGAGACCTTATTCTGGCCGCTTACACAAATTCTGAAAACACATCGAAATTAGAAGAACAAATTGACAAGGTAAAGTTGGACCATTTGGATCAAAAACTAAAGGAAAAATTACGAAGGCTATTGGAAATGTACGGGAGAATGCAATCAACCTACGACGTTAGTCAAAACAACACTATGGAAGAAGAAATTGACATCAACCCAGACGTACCAATACACAGGGTTAAGCAGTTGAACCTCCCTTTGCTACAACAAAAGGCCTTAGAATCCCGTGTTCAGACTATGTTAAAGGCGGGCATTATCAAGCCAGGATGAAGACCTTACCAGTCTCCAGTTTTTATCATCGCAAAACCAGTTAATGGAGTCATTCCAGAGCGCAGTTAACTGGACGTAACAAATTCTATATTTCTGAATGATGTCTGCAACGTTAATCAAGCTATACGTCGATCAGCGTGGCCTCTGACAAGGGCAGATGACATCTTTAGCACCCTAGGTTTGTCAGGAGCTCGTTTCATCTCTATTATCGACATGTCGCATGGATTCTACAATGTCAATCTTCACGAAAAGAGCGAAAAATATATTAGTTTCTCTTCCCCAGTTACAGGTCAACAAATGATCTTCCAGCGACTTCCACAAGGAACGTCTCCATCTCCGCAGATTTTTCAGGAATTTATGTCTATTCTGTTCGAGGGAATGCCATCTTTTGTACGTTTTTACATCGATGATCTGGTAATCTTCAGCCAATCCGAAGACGAGCATCTCACTCACTTGGAAAAGGTATTTCAGAGATATGACAGAGCAGAACATAAAAAGCAGAAAATGTCAATTTTTCACAAAGAAAGTTTCCTTATTGGGTTTCATCATCACACCAGAAGGAGTAAAACCGAAGGAGAGCAAAATCAGAGAAATTGTACAGTTGAAGCCTCCACGCAACATCGAAGAACTTCGCAGTTTTCTCGGACTCACTGGATTTTACCGAAGATTTTTCTTGAACTATGCTAAATTGACCTCCTGTTTTACACGGCTGCTTCGCAAGGACACAAAATGGGAATGGAGAGAAGAGCAGCAATCCTTTTTCAATCTTTTGAAGGAAGAACTCTCTAAATCAGTCTTCTTGAAGTTTCCTTACCATGACGGCAGACCATACTACATCATTACCGACAGCAGCAAGGACGTATCCGCCAGCACTTTGTTACAAAAGGACGACGACAACAGGTGGCGACTTATTTCCACACACTCAAGAGTACATAGTCTAGCAATGAGTCGATCTTGCAACTTCACTAGAGAACTTTTCGCAATTGTTGATGGATTAAAGAGATCTTCTTACGAGATTTTTGGAAGAGAAACTTATATACTGACAGACTACAAAGCCATAACTTACATACAAAAGTCAAGAGATGTCGACTCGAAACTTTATAGAATCAGTGTCATGTTGTCAGACAAAAACATACAATGGATCTATATTAAGGGGAAGCTCAACACAGTTGATATATTGAGCCGACCACCAGACGACACGCTTCTTCAAACTCGACCGCTCTCACTCGTGGATGAAGAAGCAGGGTTTTTAGCAGCGACGGTACAGACAGAACCAACGTCGATGAATTCGTCTTCGCCGAAAGGAAATTTAGAATTTCTAGGTTTGGAATGTCAACAGATTAGGAAGTACCAGATGAACGACGTAGAATTAGCACCAATTATAAGCTTAATGCTTCAGCACGGGACAAATGATTACGCGAAATATTTAGTAGCACAAAGGGGGATTCCCTGCAAAGACAGGAAGACCGGGACGCCGGGTTGAGATTTAATGAAGATAGAATTGGCAAAAATAGCCATGTTACAGTTAGTCCACAGAACCATGACTCCTTAGGAGAGGCTGCTAGTCTCCAAGACCAGCCTGATTATATTGATACTCCGGAAAAAAATGAAAAATTAAATTATATGAAAGGAAATGAATGTATATTTATAGATCCACAAATGAATCCAAGAAAGCTTGAAAAGTTACTGGAAAAGTGGAATATTGTGCTATGGCTGCAGAAGGAAGTTGACAAGCTCATTTGTGGGAGAGGATCTTGTATCGGATGCCGCCACCGAAAGAAGGCAGAAAATCAAATGCGCAAAGTTTACAATTAATGATTCCTAGGTGCCTGATTTCTGGTGTTTTACAACTGTCGAATTTACAAGTCCTCATGGCCGCCCACCATAACGTGGAAAGAAGCCTAGTCAAACTAAGAAATTTCTGCTATTTCGACAAGATGTCGACACATATCAAGAATGAGGCTCAGAATTGCCATATTTGCATGCGTAGAAATGTTACCCCCAAAATTATGCCTGAGCTACAAAAGAATGTCTCCGCTGAAATAAGCTTTGAAACGTGGTGTTTGGACACTTTAGGTCCTTTGCCTTTGTCTGGAGGCAACAAATATGTCGTTGTCTGCGTAGATGTCCGTACTTCCTTAGTTGTCTTAGAACCCGTACCTGATGTTACTTCAGAGACTATTTGTAAATTTTTACTGCGTCGCGTTATTTCTTATTTTGAATGTTTCGTTTCCTATTGACAGATAGTCAAGCGGCTTTCCACTCAAGTCTTTTCAAACGACTCATGAGTTTCTTGAAGGTGAAGAAACTCTTCACCAGTCCTCGAGCTCCCTACACGAATGGAGCAGCAGAGAATAAGGTCAAACTCTGCAAACGTCTAATTTGTAAATATATTGATGTAACTTCAGGATCCTAGAGTGAATTTATTTATCTGTGTCAATTTATTTTAAACAGTTCGATCAGTCATCCAAGAGGGTTTTCGCCCTATGCCTTAGCATTTGCTTATGAACCTATTAATCTCCTTGATATGCAGATCTCACGACCTCGACTCCAGGTATATCAAGATGACGAAGACTACGCAGTCCAGCTTTTGAAGGAAATTTTCCTTACCTACCACATTTCCAGTAAGGTCCTCCTACAAGAGCGAGGACGACAAGCAGAGCAGTTTAATAAGGGTTGCACCAAGGTCCCATTATTTCTGTTGGAAGCGTAGTGTACATCAAGGATGACACAATAAAACCTGGTGCCCCAAAGGTCGTTAGTTTTCGATATATCGGTCCATACTGTGTTTTGCAAGAAATGCATAAAATGTATTTCTCTTGCAGTCCTTACAGGAACCATATAAAATGAGAATGGCCAACATCCAGTTACTTAAAGTTGTTGGTGAGAGTTGAGTATTCCTCTCAAAACATCCAATATTTTGTAAGGGGATGGAGAAAGCTTTCCCGAGTCAGGCGGAGCCGAATAGTTCTACTAACGGATTTAGAACAAATCCAACAATGAGAACATTCGTGCTGCGCTCTGGAAATATATTTTCAAGGAAACCAGAAGACACTAGACAACAAAGAAATTATTTAAATAACACCGATAAAAACAGCCAAATGGCACAAGATAGCATCGACACCCGACCCCCAGCCCAGAACCAAAATTGGGAGATTCCGTCGCATCCAGAATGCAGTCCGCTATCAAACTCGATTCTTTTCCTTAGTATGCGCGAGGATAAAGGAGAAAAGTCCGACGAGTCTGCAGACGGTCCAGATGAACCCACCATCTGTCAGGAGGAAAGGTTACCCATCGTCGAAATGGACAATACAGGAACAACTTCCACCCCAAATCGACCTAAGCAAGGTACATATAAACCGGCTGGCTTCTACAAGCTTAGTCCTGTCCCAATACGAGGTCGTCGATTCTGAGCAATAGCCTTGGTTGTTGTATTACTCTCGTGTCATTTATTAGTAGGTTAGGATAGGTAATTGGTAAAGAAAAAAATTCTGTTGGTTTTTCGCATTAGTTCACTAGTCAACTGTTCAGAGAATGGCTAGGAACAAGTCCAAATACTCAATAGGTCAATTTGTGTAGAAGATTGTTCATTCAGAGTTCCATAATATCCTTTTTTTAAAGTATTGGTTTAACACTTAAAATCCTTGTATCAGTCAACGCTCTTGGAGAAAAAGTTAAGTCGGTATCTAGTTTATTGGGGCCCTAAAACAATTTCCTTCATTGCAGGACTCTCGGCAATCACACAACTCTTTTCTGTGGAATGTGGTCAAAATGGCTCTTTATCCTTCTCGTCTCAGAGGTATCCGGCTCTGTCAAGGATCGAACTAAAAGTTTTGTGTCACAAGGCATGGCTTTCCGTAAGGTAGGAAAAATAACCCCTACCAGCGGAAGCTATAAACTCATTATTCACGCTTTCTCGAGTCAGACGTAGCCGAGTAGTTCTACTAACGGATCTAGAACAAATCCAATAATGAGAACATTCGCGCTGCGCTCTGGAAATATATTTTCAAGGAAACCAGAAGACACTAGACAACAAAGAAATTATTTAAATAACACCGATAAAAACAGCCAAATGGCACAAGATAGCATCGACACCCGACCCCCAGCCCAGAACCAAAATTGGGAGATTCCGTCGCATCCAGAATGCAGTCCGCTATCAAACTCGATTCTTTTCCTTAGTATGCGCGAGGATAAAGGAGAAAAGTCCGACGAGTCTGCAGACGGTCCAGATGAACCCACTATCTGTCAGGAGGAAAGGTTGCCCATCGTCGAAATGGACAATACAGGAACAACTTCCACCCTTAATTGACCTAAGCAAGGGACATATAAACCGGCTGGCTTCTACAAGCTTAGTCCTGTCCCAATACGAGGTCGTCGATTCTGAGAAATAGCCTTGGTTGATGTTTTACTCTCGTGTCATTTATTAGTAGGTTAGGGATAGGTAATTGGTAAAGAAAAAAATTCTGTTGGTTTTTCGCATTAGTTCACTAGTCAACTGTTCAGAGAATGGCTAGGAAGAAGTCCGAATACTCACTAGGTCAATTTGTATAGAAGATTGTTCATTCAGAGTTCCATAATATCCCATTTTCAAAGTATGGTGACTTGGTTTCACACTTAGAATCCTTGTATCAGTCAACACTCTTGAAGAAAAAGTTAAGTCGGTACCTAGTTTATTGGGGCCCTAAAACGATTTCCTTCATTGCAGGACTCTCGGCAATCACACAACTCTTTTCTGTGGAATGTGGTCAAAATGGCTCTTTATCCTTCTCGTCGCAGAGGTATCCGGCTCTGTCAAGGATCGAACTAAAAGTTTTGTGTCACAAGGCATGGCTTTCCGTAAGGTAGGAAAAATGACCCCTAACAGCGGAAATTATTATTCACGTCAATATCTCTCAAATTAACGAAGGATTAGATGCAATCGGAAATAAAATAACTAATAGTACAAATAAAATTTTGGAACAATTATCCTTTGGTTTAAACCCAAAAGGATTAAAATCACATGCATCAACAGCCAAACGCTTGTTCGAGCAGTTTCACGAAAGTTAAATTTTAGGATCTCAATTAGCTAACTGGCCTAGATTCCGCAATGAAAACAAAGGGTCATCGCCAAGCGCAACTCTTTGCTGGTCGAAGTCTTAAATAGCATTAGATCTCTTATGCAAGTGAAAAGAAATAAAATTCCCAGAAGTTTAATACCTGGTCTTGGCAACATCAGAGGTTATGTCGCTGGATTAGCCACTGATAGTCAGGTTCAGGAGGTACAAGAACAACTAAATGACATAAAGAAAACAAACGACAAAGTTTCACATTTTTAACCTCAGCAACTAGCATTATTCATTCTTTAGAACAGGATGTCGCAAGGGTTCAAAAGGACACTTTTAACATAGTTAATGAAACTCTCCTAGCTTTTCAAAAATCAATAATGGACAACCAAAAAGAAATAGTTAGCAATCTAAGTTTCGGAGTTGCATCGCTCCAAACAAACTTGGAACGTGTCGCATGGCATTTAACTGCAGATATCCGGAACCTGCACCATCGGTTATACGAAATTTTACATGCAGTTATGACGACATCCCTAAAAGGTTTTCCGGTGCAGCTATTAGACCCATCCGATTTAAGTCAAATTCTGACTAACATTGTCCAATCCCTCCCAAATCCCTATGCGCTAGCCATTTCTTCCAATGAAAATCTTTTGGACCTGGTTAAAATTGTAAATTGTGAACTCATGTCAACTTCAGAACAGTTAATAGCTGTGTTCTATTTACCACTGAATCGAATAGGCAGTGAATTTAGCTTGTATGAAACAATATCAGTACCGTGCAGAATAAGTGACTCGCAACAATACATCAAAACTCAACCTTCTTCCGACTTTTTTGCTGTAACAAATGATGCTGATTCATACCTGTTATTGAACCGTTATGATTTAGAATTTAATTGTGTATCCTATAAGCATTACCATTTGTGATAGCCATATAGTTCTGAGAAAAGCTAGTTTCAAATCATGCTCATATGCTGTTTTTACGGAGGATACAAGTGCAATTAACCAATTATACGAAAGGAAGGTAACAGCGTTCTCCTCGCCATTTGCCGCTGTATTAGACCAAGGCACCTATGTCTTTGCAAGCCCTTCGTCAGGACCAGTTACCCTGAATGTTGTCTGTCCTGAATCAAATTTATTTTTAAATAATCAAACTTATAAACATTATTCAATCAACGTTAGTGAGGCCCAAGTTTTTTCTATCAACAGTGAGTGTAAAATTAGTCATTCGTCTATTATAATTCAAGATTTTTATAGCCCTGTCACTTCGTTTCATGCCAAATCTTTTTCGCCCGTATCAGAGGCTAAAAAGCTTATTTTACCATTAGATCAAGTTACGTCAAAGTTTACCATTAAAGAACTGAATGAGTACTGGCAAGAAAAATTAATAAAAAAAATTAATAGAACTGACAAAACTATTGAACTTCCACTCGAACTCTTTTTGACGGACGAACCAACCAGTACTTTATACTCTTAACTATATTACCAATTGCAGTTATTTTATGTATGTGCATGCATGTACATTTATACAGAGAAGTTAGTAAATATTCTGATACAATGTTTATGCCTATCCAAAATCTGAGAGAAGGAATACTTCCAGAAAAAGGAGCCTTTTGAAAAATTTATCTTGTGACTAAATGCTCAAAAAGGTTGATCGGAACTGAGGGAAAATTTGAATTTTTAGCTGTGAGCCTACTATACATAAATAAACATTAAATAAGGATTAAGGGAGGAATATGGAAAAGAGAAAACAATTACTTAGACATTATCTCCCCCCCTCCATATTCATTACTTGCTCTTCATATTTTAAGTTATTAAATTTCCCACGAGGGGTATTTACATTCTTCAAAGTCAAGTGATTGACAATTAAGGGTTATTCAACAACCTTATTGCAAAAACGGACGTGCTACCGTTACCTGGCAAACGGAAAAAAATGCACTCCTCGGCAAAACAGTCGATATATTATGTGGTTAGTCAATCCTATATTTTGACACCATATACAGATTCGCATAAAACCCTTTCTGTCTGCTCAGGCATGTCGAGTTTATATGACAAAACAAAGGGGTCAACACTCTGACGAATACTACGTAAGTATAAATATACCAAAATCGGGAATTTTCATAACTAGACTACAGGAAATATATTCGTAGAATAAATTTTGTTTACCGAACTATTTCAAACTCTTACGAAAGGTTCATATCAGTAAAGATTTTTGGGGTATTGCACCAGGGAGATTCATTTAAAATTCAGCTTCGAATAACCGCTAACGTTAATAAAATATGTGTAGTGTACCGATTTTAAAGAAAAGAAAAAAGAACCCTTGAAAAAAAGAAGACACTGAAAAAAAGAGAACGCTTGGAAAAAAAACAAGACTGGAGAAAAAAAAAGAATGATAACTCCGGCGATCCAGGAAAAAAAGAAAAAAAAAGAAAAAGAGATAAACAGATTTTTATCATCTAATTCAATTATTTCTTGATGTTCCTTGTGAAAGGATTTTGTTCTGTCAAAGATTTTGTTCTGTCAAAGATTATGTCCTGTCAAAGATTTTGTTCTGTCAAAGATTTTGTTCTGTCAAAGATTAAGTTCTGTCAAAGATTCAGTAGTGTTCACTTTATGTATTTGTGCAGTGTTAATACTTGACAAGTCAATACTAATATTGACAAGAACCAATGTTTTCCGTAGCTTTGCCTTAGTGATGGTATATCATTGTATAACCATATATTATATGCTGTGTAATGAGTTCTTGTTCGACACAAGTTTAAATTCTAAAGTTGACATAAGTTCACACACAACTCAAAGTGATTAACTTATAGAGCAAATAATATTAAGGGAAGAAATGGATAAACGTGATGACATCTTAAATCACTTTACTAATACATCGTACCTCTCTTACAATTATTCCAAAACTATATTGAATTCCATAGGACAAAGAGCAAAAAAAAATCAACAAAAATTCTTTTTTGTCATGTTTTTATCATTTTCTGTTTGTTTGTTTTTTTCATGAAATCTTTCATTTTGTGAAACCTGATGGGTTAGGGTGTTATAGATATTTTTTTTCCAGACACTTCGATCTTTAGGGTTTAATGTTCAATGTTTTATACCCTCTATTTTTCAGATTCTTCTCGTATAGTAGATACCTAGATGATACAAATTGCACCACAACAGTTTCATCAACACAAAGGCGGCTTGTTAGTGTAGCACCGAGCCGTACTTTTTCGAAACTGGGGAGTATGTGAGAAAGTCCCTTTCTATTATTTATTTATTGCCTTATATTATATTCTATAATATAACATACAATATACAACATAGTTATACGACATATAATTATACGACAGGCTTACATCCTCAAAGTCTTGTTTATCTGCTCTTATTTACCAATTTTTTTTCCTCGACTGTTACGTAACCTTTACTTACGGTGAAACTCAAATCTCTAATTTATTACAAAACGGGACTGAAGAGGACGACCCTTGAAAGCGAATGTTAGAACAATATTCGGGGAGTTCTGATTCACAATTTCTGGACGACAGATATATATAACAACCCTGCTACTTTTATTTGGCTTATCTACTTTCCTCTTGGATCACCATTCTTTTCTTGGATACTAGATTTTCAATTAATACGAGGCACATCCTGTCGTGTGTATTTACAAAATTTTACATAAGTTTTTTTATTTCCAGATTTATACTTCTTCGCCCAAGCAAGGACTTTTCATCAACCAGAAAGAACTCTCCAGCTCAACTTCTTTCCAGTTTATATTTCTTTACCTGTTTTTTATATACTCCTTCTAAAATAAAATTCCTGGTCTGGAGAGATTGTGACTTATAATAGGCCTTAGGAAACAGATAGACTCTTGCTATAGTAGATAGAAAAGTGAACCTATTCGCACATTGAATACTAGGGACACGCTACCATAGTTCAAAGCACTAGTATTCGAATACTCACTCCATAGGGTGGAACCTTACAATGTTATGCTGAATTTAGGTTTTACAGAATCTGCAATTTAAGCCATTTTCAAATACAACTGCTGAAATGTAGGTAAAGATCGTACAAATTCTTGAAATCTTTAAATACAGGCTAAAATTAAAGTTAGAAGAGTAGAAACACAGACTTGGTTCCTGTCATTTTTATTATTTGTCATTCTCTTTCTTCTTTCTTATTTTGTTTAAGTTCAGTTTTTTCTTGGGTTTTAATTCAATTTAATCTAATTGAATTTTTTTTGGAATTGACAGAAGCATTACATTCAGAAAAAGAAGAAAAAGAAATTTAAAAATTATAGAAGATAAGAAAAAACTAACAAAACATAACGTCAGCATTTTGTGTATCTTAAGTGGCAGTTGTAATATAAGGTTTTAATTTTGTATAATTAATTTTTGGGTATTTTTTTTTGTGGTTTTGGGTGTATATTCTTGAGAATATAGTTATGCTAACAATGCTTTTCTTAGATTTTAGTGAAATGATCGTTCATGTTAGAATCAATTACGCCAAAAATATTATTTTAGTTTTCCACGTTTCTGTCAAAAATACTACGGTAAATTTATACCTGTTCATATATGTTCATACTATTCAAATACATTTTCTATTTAATTTGACTATAGAGACCCTCTGTATACATAAATTGTTTTAAAATTTCTATATAAGAAACCCCCCCAAAATCGTTCAAACTCAGCCCAAGAGCTACATTTAAGAAATGTTGTTACCTACTTAAACATGATTAATTATAGACTTGTTGATCTTGACCCGAGAAAATGCCTTAGTACAAAGAGGCCCTTAAAGTGTGAAAATGCCCAAACTCTTACTTCCCCTAAAGTTGACACAAAAAGTGGCGAAAATTATAATTATGGCGGCTCTTCAACAAAGACGAACTAGAAGAACTCCCTCGCTCAAAACAGTTAATGACGAAGCTTTCTTGGGGGTTAGTGGTGGGGTCTTCTTGCCTCGACGGTATTGAAGAGTAAGTTAAGCTAATGGGCTCACAACCCAATGATAGAAGAGTCTATCTTTAATCGATTGAGCGATTATGCTTATTTTTCATATTATCATAGCAATAACGCTGAATAAGTAAAGAGCGATGTGGGCACAATAGTGGTTTTTTTTTGTATAGACAATTTTTAAATGATGACAGCACTAACGTACACGATAAATCTGGCTTATTGACATTTTTAGTACAAACATCATTCCAACTGTTACAAATTGGAACCTCCCTGTTTCCGCTTACTTACTTCTAGTTAACTTGTCCTTTATGTTTTACCCGCTATTTGCGAAATGGCCTACGATAAAAGTGAGGACCATCCAAGGAATATTATTAACAGGGAATTTTCATTTTTCTATCAGTATAATTAATGTATCCTTCTCTAGTGTAAACAGAGAGGTACAACTAAATATTTTTTTTAGTCGGTATATTATAGTGCTGATATAGTTATCCTTGATATCATTTCCAATACCAATCCTTCAATCTTTCAATCCTTCAGCCTTTTTTTGGGTCCCATGTTTTTAACAACACTTTTTAATTACAAAATTATTTTTATATGTCTAAATTATGTCTGCAATAAGAAAACCCCTGAACCCATCAGAGATAATTCAGTTGTCCAATCTCAGAGTTTCAAGAAGATCAGTGTAGATTTGTCTTTTCTGATTTTGTTGCAAGGTTCTTCAGTCTCTACAAGAAACAAAACAGAAAACGTACAGGAAATTCAAGATTCCGTGTGCACAACCGTAAGGGAGAAGAAGTGAAATTGTTGACCTATTCGCCAGTGCCAGAGAACATGCCATTCTGCCAGGAAAACGACTGAATGAAGATTCAAATGGCTAGGCATTTCATCAAATATGCTGTTGGAGCATACTACATCATTGAGCTCCACAGTTGGCAAAACCTTTGTCAAAATTGTCCAAGAGAGAATTATCCATCCTATCTAGTTGATGTTAATGTCTGCTACTGCAACCTTTCCACCTTAGAAGAAATATGTGGCCTGGCCGATCAGGACGTGAAGCTAGTATCATTTTCCAGTGGCGTTTATACATTGCCTCTATTTATTGCTGTGGACCATAATTACCAAGGACTCGCTAGAATTTTGTACATACAATTGGGTATACAAATCAGTGTGTTTTTGATTGCAATCTGTATTGGTTTTACCAGTGCCCGGGGGGCAATTTGTAAAAGTGAAAAAAGAATAATGGTCCCAGTACTTTTTTTGTCAGGTTTGTTTTATTCATAGTGGAAGCCTGTTATTTGTTGCTGGCAGATTCGTTATATCTTCACTTCAGTTGATGCCGACATCGGAAGAAATGAACATTGGACAGTGTGACAATACTGGGACGATAGAAAAAATGGGTAAAAGTCACTGGAAAATTATGCAAGATTCACGTCCTGATCGCCCAGGTCACATATTTCTTTTAACGTGGAAAGGTTGCAGTAGCAGATATTAAAATCAACAAGATAGGATGGAGAATTCTCTCTTGGACAATTTTGACAAAGGTTTTGCCGACTGTGGAGCGCATTGATGTAGTATGCTATGTGGACAATAAAACTTCAAGGACGCGCTAGAATATCTTTACATACGACTGGGTATACAAATTTATATATTTTCGATTGCCATCTGTATTGGTTTCGCCAGAACGTGGGGACAATTTGTAGAAGTGAAGAAGGAATAATGATCCTAATTCTTTCTTGTCAGGTTTCTGTTATTCATAGTGAAAGCCTGTTGTTTTGTTGCTGGTGCAGTCATTATATATTCCCTAAAGTTGATTCCAACATCAGATGAAATGAATATTGGACAGTGTGACAATACTGGGACGATAGAAAAAAAATATGTTATAGTGCTGATATCGGTATCCTTGATATCATTTCCAATATCAATCCTTCAAGCTTTCAATCCTTCAGTCTTTTTTTGGCTGCCATGTTTTGACCGCAATTTTTAATTTCGAAACTGTTCTTTAGATGTCTATATTGTGTCTGCTATAAGGAAACCCCTGAACCAATTAGATGTATATGAATGAATGAATGAATCAACTTTATTGCCCGTAAAGTATAAAAAAACACAAAGTACGGAGTATTATAAATAAATATAAATAAATAAACAAAAACAAATACGATAAACAGTGAAGAAAAACAAAATTCAAACTAACAAAAGACAATATGGACTAATCAACCAGTATCAATATGGAAAAAAGGCTGCAGGGGGTCATAAACGTTAATAAAGTTGACAGTCTTTTTACATAAATCATCACTGGAAGACCGAATCCGAGAAGGCACATCTACTAAACCAAATCGAGCAATTATTTTTTTGTTTCAGTGCCATCTAGGAAGCCGGAGGAGGAATTTGCAATACCTGAAATAAGCCGTACGTAGAGTATGTCGATCTTTCTTACGGAACAGATGAGCCATGCCTGATAAAAACAAAAGCACAGGGGCGCAATAAGCGTTATAAATCATGCACAAACCGTTGCGGTTGTAACGGCTTTTGTTTGGGGATATTTTTCCGTAAGCGACGCGTAGGTTTTTCACGGCTTGATTCACTAGGGATAGGTAGCGGGAAGTGTTGGGCCGAAACACAGACCAAGCCAACTAACTAAAGAAGAACATGGCAGAACTGCAGTCCCAGTAACGAATGGAGCGACCGCATAAGGGCTATTTAAACAAATAAACTCGCATTTACACGCATTAACTGACAGTCCAATCTTAGATAGTTCATTGGTTAATATAGTAAAATTAGAAAGCAATCCACGGCGAGTCCGGGCAACAAGAAGAACGTCATCTGCATATGCAATAGAAGACAAACCAGTATTACTGTAAAAAACAGAACTTCTAAGGGGACGCAGGCACGATGCAAGCACGCAATTAAATATACTAGGAGACAATACGGCACCTTGCCGAACTCCCTTATTAATTTTTACCGGGTCAGATATTTGGCCATTCCAGGTAACTTGAATTTTAGACTTTGAATACCAAGAAGACAATAAACTTAGTACGGAAGGATTAACACCTGAAGACGCAAGGGAAAATAGAGCCTGAGAGTGCACAATATTGTCGAAAGCTCCAGAAATATCAACAGTAAGACAATATAAAGACATTTTAGCTTTTACGGCATCTTTCATGAGTCGGCTTAAAACATGATGTGCATGGGAGCAACCGAAACTTTTCCGAAAACCAAATTGAAAAGGCGTAAAATCACAATTCGACTCAATTTCTGGTAGTAACAAATGTTCAAGCAACTTACTTAAGAAACACGATACTGTAATGGGACGATAATTCACACATGATGTGGGGTCCTTGCCTCGCTTTTGAATAGACGTTAAACGGCCACAAATGAAACTATCAGGAACCTGAGACGGTGCTAAGTAAGACTGGAAAAATATTTCTAGATGGTTAAGTAGAGCAGGACAATCATAAGCAAAAAATCGGTAAGAAAGGCCGTCACCATCAAGGCTATTTGAACGCTTAATTTTTCTTAAAGCCCGGCGAATTTCAGATATTGCTACAGGCTGGACATGAGCCTGCAGGAGACGGTATGGTAAAAGCGGTTTAAGCAACTTATAATGAAAAGACTGAAGAAAACTATTAAATACACTGAACACACGCTTATAATGATCAACAAAATTAACTAGCTGGAGACAAGATTGGGTAGATGGGGAACATTTCTCACTATTAATAACCTTATTCCAGGAGGCCTTATCGGTGGGGCCTGGCCATGCATTCAAGCGTGCCCTCTTCAAACTGGCCTTATATTCAAGTTTACACTTTTGTTTCACAGTGAAAACAGCTCCGGAAGATGGTCGGTCACATGATATCCACATACGTAGCCAAAATTTGGCTTTTTGCTTAGCACGTTTTACTTCAGGATCAACGTTCCAATTAAGCTTTCTTGTACCAATCCTAACTTTATCCACAGGCACTGCAGCTTTGGAAGCTGATTTAAGGCAATGGACGATTTGACAATAATAGAAATTTAGGTCAACTGTACTTGAAGGCGAGGAAACTGACGTTTGCAGCAGGTGATATGGCACTTTTATGGTCGAGAGTAAAGCAGTTAGCGTAGCAAGGTATAGTGGGACATTAGCACGATCCCAATTCAACTTCGTATTCCACTTCGGCTGAGCCGAAAGTATTTTGCCAGATAGCTCACAGGACAAATTACAGCTAAGAATAAGGTGATCGTCGTCAATCTTCTCTTCGTCCACCCTGACAATCGATGATATTAAGCTGGAACTGGAAGAGATCACGTGATCCAGGTTCGATTTTGAACAGCCTCTGTTATGAATATACGTGAATGGGAGGCTCTTAACTGCGACGTGATATATGCTTGGAAGGGATTCTAGCAAGAGCATTGATCTATCGGAGGTACCAAGAATGTCACAGTTAAGGTCACCAGCTAAAACCCAATTTAGGTCTTTCAAACGTAGACTTTCAAGTAGAGACTTTAAACTGGAGCAACATTTAGCGAAAGATGTGAACGATGCTATAGAACGTCGATCGCAAGGTAAGTAAACGTTTATAAAGGCGGTACTGTCACATTGAATCGCTAAGATGTTATCATCACAATGAATCACAGAGGGCTTTGATGGGGAACGGAAAAAAATTGCTAGGCCACCGGAAGGGCGGCCTCTAGTTTTCTTGGCCTCTTGCGAAAAGAAATGGTGGACAGAAGATCGCTTCAGGCTAGAAACGTTTGATTTGGTCAAAAGATGTTCTTGCAAGAACACTATGTCATGGACTAATAATTCATTAATTAACAAGTCTTTGTCTTTTGTGCCGTTAATATTAAGAGAAGCAAAACTTAAAATAGTGGCTTGGTTCATTTTGGAGCAGAGTTTTTGGAGCAGAGTTCAGTATATCAGTTGTCCAATCTCAGAGTTTCAAAAAAATCTGTGTAGATCTCGTCTTTTCTGATTTTGTTGCAAGGTTCTTCATTCTCTACAAGAAACATAACAGAAAACGTAAAGGAAACTCAAGATTTCGTGTGCACAACTGTAAAGGAGAAGAAGTGAAGTTGTTGACAGATTCACCAGTGCCAAAGAACATACAATTCTGGCAGGACAACAACTGAATGAAGATGAAATGGGCATCTTCAGGGTTCTTCATTCTCTACAAGAAACATAACAGAAAACGTACAGGAAATTTAAGAATCCGTGTGCACAACCGTAAAGGAGAAGAAGTGAAGTTGCTGACCTATTCGCCAGTGCCAGAGAACATGCAATTCTGGCAGGGAAATGACTGAATGAAGATTCAATGGGCTAGGCATTTCATCAAATATGCTGTTGGAGCATACTACATCAATGAGCTCCACAATTGGCAAAACCTTTGTCAAAATTGTCCGAGAGAGAATTCTCCATCCTATCTAGTTGATGTTAATGTCTGCTACTGTGACCTTTCCACCTTAAAAGAAACATATGACCTAGCCGATCAGGACGTGAAGCTTGTATAATTTTCCAGTGACGGTTATAGATTGCTTCACTATATTGCTGTGGACCATAAAACTTCAAGGACGCGCTAGAATATCTGTACATACAATTTGGTATACAAATTGGTGTGTTTTTGATTGCAGTCTGTATTGGTTTACCAGAGCATGGAGGACAATTTGTAAGAGCAAAGAAATAAGAATGGTCCCAATACTTTTTTTGTCAGGTTTGTTTTATTCATAGTGGAAGCCTGTTATTTTACTGCTGGTACAGTTGTTATAATTTCACTGCAGTTGATTCTGACATCGGATGAAATGAATATTAGACAGTTTGACAATAATGGGAAGATAGAAAAAAAAATGTTATAGTGCTGATATCGGTGTCCTTCATAACATTTTCAATATGAATCCTTCAAGCTTTCAATCCTTCAGTCTGTTTTTGGGTGTCATGTTTTGGACCACAAGTTTTAATTGCGAAATTGTTCTTTAGATGTCTAAATTGTGTCTGCAAGAAAGAAACCCCTGAACCCATCAAAGATATTTCAGTTGTCCAATCTCAGAGTTTCAAGAAGATCAGTTTAGTTCTTGTCTTTTCTGATTTTGTTGCATGGTTCTTCATTTTCTACAAGAAACATAACAGAAAACGTACAGGAAATTCAAGATTTCGTAGGCACAAACGTAAGGGAGAAGAAGTGAAGTTGTTGACCTATTCGCAGTGCCAGAGAACATGCGATTCTGGCTGGACAACGACTGAATGAAGATTCAATGGGCAAAGCATTTCATCAAATATGCTGTTGGAGCATACTACATCAATGAGCTCCACAGTCGGCAAACCCTTTGTCAAAATTGTCAAAGAGAGAATTCTCCATCTTATCTAGTTGATGTTAATGTCTGATACTGCGACTGTTCCAACTTAAGAGAAAGATGTGACCTTGGTGATCAGGACGTGAAGCTTGTATCATTTTCCAGTGACGTTTAAACATTGCCTCACTATATTGATGCGAACCATAAAACTTCAAGGATGTGCAAGAATATCTGTACATACAATTATACAAATTGGATATACAAATTGGTGTATTTTTGAATACTATCTGTACTTGTTTCGCCAGTGCGAAGGGGACAATTTGTAAAAGTGAAGAAAGAATAATGGTCCAAAAACTTTTTTTTGTTAGGTTTCATTTATTCATATTGAAAGCCTGTTATTTCGTTGCTGGTGCAGTTTATATATTGTCACTTCAGTTGTTTCCGACATCACATGAAATGTATACTGGACAGTGTGACAAAATACTAGAACGATAGAAAAAAAATATGTTATAGTGCTGATATCGGTATCTTTGATATCATTTCCAATATCAATCCTTCAAGCTTCCAATCCCTTAGTCTTTTTTTTGGGTGACATGCTTTTGACCGCAATTTTCAATTTCACAATTGTTCTTTGGATGTCTAAATTATATTTGCAATAAGGTACCCCTGAACACATCAGATATTTCAGTTGTCTCAGAGTTTCAAGAAGATCAGTGTAGATCTTGTCTCTTCTGATCTTGTTGCAGGGTTCTTCATTCCCTACAAGAAACAACAGAAAACGTACAGGAAATTCAAGAATTCGTGTGCACAACCGTAAGGTAGAAAGAGTGAAGTTGTTGACCTATTTGCCAGTGCCAAAAAAATGCAATTCTGGCAGGACAACGACTGACTGAAAATTCAATGAGCTAAACATTTCATAAAATATACTGTTGGAGCATACTACATCAATGAGCTCCACAGTCGGCAAAACCTTTGTCAGAATTGTCCAGCAGAGAATTCTCCATCCTATCTAGTTGCCATGTTTTTGACCGCAATATTTTATTGTAAAGTTGTTCTTTAGATGTCTAGATTGTGTCTGCTAGAAGGAAACCCCTGAACCCATCAGATGTATTTCACTTGTCCTATCTCAGAGTTTCAAAAAATCAGTGTAGATCTTGTCATTTCTGATTTTGAGGCAGGGCTCATCATTCTCTACAAGAAACATAACAGAAAACGTGCAGGAAACTCAAGATGTATGAAACTCAACTTTAAGGGACAAGAAGTGAAGTTGTTGACATATTCACCAGTGCCAGAGAACATGCAATTCTGGCAGGACAACAACTGAATGAAGATTAAATGGGCTAAGCATTTCATCAAATATGCTGTTGGAGCATAGTACATCAATGAGTTCCACAGACCGCAAAACCTCTGTAAAAATTGTCAAAGAGAGAATTCTCCATCCTATCTAGTTGATGTTAATGTTTTCTACTGCAACCTTTCCACCTTAAAAAAACATGTGACCTGGGCGATCAGGACGTGGAGCTTATCTTATTTTCCATATTTATTGATCGCAATATTTTATTGTAAGTTGTTCTTTAGATGTCTATATTGTGTCTGCTATAAGGAAACCCCTGAACCCATTGGATGTATTTCAGTTGTCCAATCTCAGAGTTTGAAAAAAATCAGTGTAGATCTCGTCTTTTCAGATTTTGTTGCAAGGTTCTTCATTCTCTACAAGAAACATAACAGAAAACGTACAGGAAACTCAAGATTTCGTGTGCACAACTGTAAAGGAGAAGAAGTGAAGTTGTTGACAGATTCACCAGTGCCAAAGAACATGCAATTCTGGCAGGACAACAACTGAATGAAGATGAAATGGGCTAAGTATTACGTCAAATATGCTGTTGGAGCATACTACATCAATGAGTTCCAAGGACGGCAAAACCTTTGTAAAACTTTTCAAGAGAATTCTCCATCCCGTCTAGTTGATGTTAATGTCTGCTACTGCAATCTTTCCACCTTAAAAGAAACATCTGACCTGGGTGATCAGGACGTGAAGCTTATATTATTTTCCATTGACAAAGCCCAAAAACGACATAATTGAGGCACAAGAAATGCATCAATTAAACCCAGCTGCCCCCGACGATATGTACGGCATCAGAACTTGGAGGATATAACAAAACAAGAGAAATAAGAGGTCTTCTCCTGCACATTTATATATCCTGTCCCTACAGTAAAGAAATATTGCTGATGTACGTTAGTTGAAAGGCTATGACACAATAGCTTGTGTTTCATTTCGACACAATTATAACAGAAATATAAAACGTTTGGCAGAAATAATTTTATGTAAAATCAAGACCTCTAACAATTACCAAGTACTTATCCATTTTTATAGAAATACAACAAAATTAAGACGTCGTCTCTTGTAAATTCTAATATCCTGTCCTCAAGGCAAAAATGTTGCTGATGAATGATAGTTGGAAGGTTATGACACAATAAATTGTGTTTCTTTTCGGAACAATCATGCATTGAAAGTATAAAGCATTTGGAGAAAATATAATATGTAAAATTAAGACCTCTATTATTTACCATTTTTCACCATCCTTTTAAAACAGTGCTCTTATATTTACATGTCACAGTAGTGACATATAGATAGTGTCAAAATAATAACGCTTAAGATATTATTCATCAATGACCATGTGCTATATATATTTTTGTTGTGACAATGTTACATACTGTTATATGTCATTTTGCGTATTAAGAATGTGATTCTGCCAAGAAATTTTTATTATAGAAATCGGCATGCTCTGGCAATGACCAAAGATGCGTCATGGTCAAAAATAAAGAAACAAGTAACACCTACTGTCATGGTTTAAAAACCACCGAAGAATGCCCAAAACATCATACATCTAATTCGACCCAAAAGCTATCAACCAAGATAAGACACCGCAAGTAATACCAATCATGTAAAAGAAAGAACCAGTTGCTGTCCTACAATCATCTCTCTCCTTCCAAATGAACAATGTAAACCTAAGAAGACACAGTATTCAGCTGAGAAGGAACACCCACCACACACCACGTAGACACCAATAAGAACTACGACTAGACAAGGATCGCCTGCATTCTACTATATACAAACCCAACAATAATACCATCACGAACACTTATGAAGATAGGAAAAGAACAACATAAGTCATAATTTCATTACTTTTGAATCGACATACCAAGTAAAGTTTTCAGAACTATCTAAGTCAAATAACTCTTAAGACAATTTAAGAAAGTTTAAAAAACGTTGCAAACTTTAACAACTCGTGAAAATTTTAAACAGTAAAAGTAATTTAGATAACAAACTAAAAGCTAATGTTAATTTGCAACAAAGATAATACACCGATTCAATTAGTGAAATGGGCAAAAACGTGAAAATTATGGCATAGGTGTGAAAGAAAACATTAAAAACTTAGTAATGAACGATAACAGAATGTGCCAAGAGTGAATTATCAAATAAACATGGTGGAAAATTATGAAAATGTACCAACAGTGATTTTATAATGATGTAATTTTAATCTAATTGTAAACTTTAGTGTTTACGAAAATCTGGGATCAATTGAAAGCTAAATACAATAAGTAAATACACAAATAAATTATAATAAAGTAAAATCAATTACAATGCAAAAAAAAATAATTGAAATCATGTATTCATGTGTCAGCTCATTTGTTGTTCGGGTGCTTTTTATTAATGTAAGGTGTAGAAAACTTATTTAAAATAAGTTAATTAAAAAAACCAAAATAAAATAATAATACCAAAGCTACATGATCAAGAAAACCTATCCTATTGAACCTGTCGTGGATGAAACTCTCCTTCAATGCATACTTAATCAGTCAGGGATAGGTCTGACGTTAGCCAGGAGCCAAGAAAAAGATGCAGGAATGGGCGTTTATGTGAGTTTGCCATTCTGGGAGAATCAAGTAGTGGTTGAATATCACAGGAAGCGGATGGCAACCGTGGAAGCCAAAAAACTCCTCCAGACCCTCAAGGGAGAAGAAGATGGAGCCAACTACATTTTGCACGCCGCAGATTCTTCAATTGACGCGAGACAGGAGGTTTGTGATTGTCATCCCCATCAGACCTGTTTTGGGCGTTTCATTAATCACAGGGCTAATGAAGATGGCCCAAACCTAAAATGGAAGCAGTTGGTGGTGGAAAATGTCAAATGGCCATTTCTGGTTGCAACAAGGGATATCTCGGCTGGCGAAGAACTTTATTACGATTATGGCGTCAGGCCTGGTGACTTCAATGAAGGTCAAAAAATGGTTTTTCTCATGTCCGGTAAGGCCAGGAAACGCCGGAGAGATGCAGCCGTTGCGATGGAGAATAAAAAGCCAAAAGAAGTCGGCGATGCATCGTCAGGGAACTTAAAACCGAGGACATCAATGGAAATTCAAACACAAGACGATTCATCGAGCGAACCTGGAGTCTTGGCGATTTATGAGAGAGAAGCAAGAGAAGAAAATCGGGAAAAATAGGCAGCTGACACTTTTCGACTGTGGTATGGATATGACGGCTGTGGCAAAACAAATAGTTGCCGCTACGGAACAAATAAAGGCTAAGAAGGCAAAGAAGAAAAAGAAGGAGAAGTTTTTAGAACTTTTTAACGACTCTTAAAAGTCGCTAAACTATAATGGTTTTCTCTGTCGATTCTTTTCTCTTTCAATTCTTTTCTATTTCAGTTCTTTTCTCTTTCAATTCTTTTCTCTTTCAGTTCTTTAAAAAAAATAAAAAAAAAGAAAAAAAAAATCAATTAATAAATTACTTGATACAGAGGATGAGGCCTACTGGGGGAACCTCTTTAAAAAGACGCACCACTAGCCTTGACCTCTAGGGTGGTGTGGAACAAAGGCATCTTTTCCAGGTTTCATTCTCAAGACCCTTAAAACATTTAACTATTTTAACTACCGAAAAGCAAACGATGTAGTTTGTAGCTGTACCTGTTCAATTTTGTAAATGTACCTGATCCCTTTTGTGGATGCATCTAGTCCCTTTTGTAGCTGTTTTCACTTATTACCCAGAGTAGCTGTTTTTCAGTGTTCTAGTGTCCCTCTTCTTTATTACCTTTTTCCTCGTGCCTGTGTAGCAGTGGAGCCAGTCAATATTGATGCTGATTAACAGAATGTACTACATTGGCAATTCAAGAAAATTTATAAGTGGCATGAGGACTAGTTGATTTCCGTTTATATTTAATTATGTTTAGTGGGGTGGATATTTTTGATACCCCATTATGTTTGTAAGGGCAGATTACCTGCCCTAAGGAGGGGAAACCGAATAAACCTGTCTAATAGCGTGTATGGGGCTCTGTGTATTTTTGTGGCTGTTTGTGTGCATGTGTAAGCTTGAGAGGGGGCTCATTCGATTACTAATCAGGAGTTTTAGTGTTTTATAAGATTCAGAATGATCAGAGTATAAATACCCCTCTCCAACACCTCGTGTTTTCTCAAAATGCATCGGATAGAAATTTTAAGATGGTGATTTATTATCGAACAAATTTCAAAAAAGGCTCATTCAATAGGAAATTTCAAGTTATCTTGTGAGATAAAAAAAATTTCCCTATAGTTCCAAAGTGAAATTATATCATCCATGTAATGTCCCTAAGAGATGTAATTTAAAAAATACGCCCATCAAAAAATCCCATCCTGCACTTGTATACGGGATCATTGTTTTCTTAAGGCCAAAATAATTTCAATTATTTAAAGAACATGAAAATTGGAATGTTTAAAAAACACTATCGTAGCGATATTTTAACTGACGAATTAAGATGGTTTTAACTGGACTTAATAGGAATCTTAGAAAACTCATATCGTAGTGTTAGGAAGCATGAAGTTAGGTGACATAGAGTTTGTTTACTCTGGTAGGAAGAAAGGGGTACATGTATAGGGGTTAGGGTTCATGACGAATAAGGAAGCTGCTAAGTATTGCTTAGGCTTGAACAGCCTTAATAGTAGAATCCTAATTGATCATTTTGTGTTTAAGAGATTCAGGGTATCAGTTATTGTAGTGTATACCCCTGTTGAACCAACTGACGAAGATACTAGAAAGATCATAATTTTATTTTCGGATACTGGAGCAAAAAGACAGGGTATCAGATCGAAATATGGTGTTTTTACTTGGAGATTTTAAAGCCCAGGTTGGTAGAATTAGGGATAGATGGTATACAAGCCTAGGTAAATTTGGTGTAGGAAAAGAAGACAGTAATGTCTTCAAACTTTTTTCACTTTCTTTGTCTAACAGCCTAGCTATAATCAATACGACGTTTTGTCATAAAATACGCCATGAGTTGACATGGTGACGGTAAAACAGAAAACCTTATAGAGTACGTAATTGTAAACCAAAGACAAGCAGAATCGTTACAATATACAAGGGTAAATAGCAGTGCTGATATTCATGTTAAAAGTAAAAATCTCTATCTATTAGTGTCTAGCGTTAATTTAAAGCTGAAATTTTGAAAGTGTAACTACCTCCTGGAAGTTATGATTTTGGTATACTCCAAGATCAAAACCTAAGAGAAAATTTCCAGGAACATTTGATACTAAACTTGAGTTTTTAAATTTGACTATGTGGAAGATGGATAGAATAATCTTAGAAAAAGAATTAGTGGAGTTACTGATGGTATCTTAGGGAAGAAAGTTATTGAGTGTCAAATCATAATAGATACCTAAACGTACTTTTGGCTTAAAAGCATTGTTGCACTTTTTTTTAGAAACATTTTATATTGGGCTAGTGTTTTGGTATTGATAACCTACTTGACATTCTAACCATAACTTCCATTCCAGATCAATGTGCACGTGGAAGATTTGACTGTCCGTATGCAAACTGGTTAAAAATAGATTCGCTATGTGATGGCTTTGTGAGCTGTGCAGAAGGATGGGACGAATCCAGAGAACCATGACTAGTTTTTTTTGGTTTGTTAAATTCCTATTATATGTGTTAAGGAGATAAAAAAAATTAATTTGTTACAGATGAAAAATGATTTGACTTACCAATGTCTGAAATAAAGCAAAGTTATCTTTTGAAATAAAAATCATTTTCCCTATAGTTCCAAAGTAAAATTATATCATCCATGTAATGTCCCTAAAAGATATAATTCAGAAAATACGTCCATCGAAAAATCCCGTCTTGCACTTGTATCCGGGATCATTGCTGTTCTTGAGGACAAACTAATTTCAATTATTTAAATAACATGAAAATTGGAATGTTTCGACTTTGAAAAAGCACTATCGTATCGATATTTTGACTGGAAAATTAAGATGGTTTTAACTGGACTTTCTAGGAATCTCAGAAAACTCATATAGCATGAGACATATTTCGTGGTAGAAATAGGTATAGATGGTATCCTAGCCTAGGTAAATTTGGCTTAGGATAAGAAGACAGTAATGTCTTCAAACTTTAGAAATATTCTTTGTTTAAAAAACCTAGCTATAATCAATATGATGTTTTGTTATAAAACAGTCCATAAGTTAACATGGTGATAGTAAGACAACATACCTTAAAGAGTATGTTATTGTAAACCAAAGAGTAGCAGGATCGTTACAATATACATGGGTATATAGCAGTGCTGATATTCAATCTAAAAGTAATGATCTCTATCTATTAGCGTCTAAGGTTAATTTAAAGCTGAAATCTTGGAAGAGTAACTACCTCCTGGAAGTTATGATTTTGGTAGACTCCAGGATCAAAACATAAGAGAAACTTTCCAGGAACATTTGATACTAAACTTGAGTGTTTAAAATTTGACTATGTGGAAGATGGATGGAATAATTTTAGACAAACAATTAGTGGAGTTGCTGATGGTATCTTAGGTAGGAAGGTTATAGAGTGTTCAATCATTATAGTTACCTAGACCTACTTTTGGCTTAAAAGCATGATTACATTTCTTTCTTTTTTTAGACAAATTTTATATTAGGCTAGTGAACTGGCATTGATAACGTACTTGACATTCTAACCATGACTTCCAATACAAATCAATGTGCAAACGGAAGATTTTACTATCCGTATGGAAATTGCTTACAAACAAATTCGCTATGTGATGGCTTTGTAAGCTGTGCAGATGGATAGGACGAATCCGGGGAAGTATGTCCAGGTTTTTTTTGTTAAATTCCTATCATATGTGTTAAGGAGATAAAAAAAATCATTTGTTAGATATGAAAAATGATTTGACTTACCAATGTCTGATATAAAGCAAAGTTATCTTTTGAAATAAAAATCATTTTCCCTATAGTTCCAAAGTAAAATTATATCATCCATGTAATGTCCCTAAAAGATATAATTCAGAAAATACGTCCATCGAAAAATCCCGTCTTGCACTTGTATCCGGGATCATTGCTGTTCTTGAGGACAAACTAATTTCAATTATTTAAATAACATGAAAATTGGAATGTTTCGACTTTGAAAAAGCACTATCGTATCGATATTTTGACTGACAAATTAAGATGGTTTTAACTGGACTTACTAGGAATCTCAGAAAACTCATATAGCATGAGACATATTTCGTGGTAGAAATAGGTATAGATGGTATCCTAGCCTAGGTAAATTTGGTTTAGGATAAGAAGACAGTAATGTCTTCAAACTTTAGAAATGTTCTTTGTTTAAAAAACCTAGCTATAATCAATATGATGTTTTGTTATAAAACAGTCCATAAGTTGACATGGTGATAGTAAGACAACATATCTTAAAGAGTATGTTATTGTAAACCAAAGAGTAGCAGGATCGTTACAATATACATGGGTATATAGCAGTACTGATATTCAATCTAAAAGTAATGATCTCTCTCTATTAGTGTCTAAGGTTAATTTAAAGCTGAAATTTTGGAAGGGTAACTACCTCCTGGAAGTTATGATTTTGGTAGACTCCAGGATCAAAACATAAGAGAAACTTTCCAGGAACATTTGATACTAAACTTGAGTGTTTAAAATTTGACAATGTGGAAGATGGATGGAATACTTTTAGACAAACAATTAGTGGAGTTGCTGATGGTATCTTAGGTAGGAAGGTTATAGAGTGTTCAATCATAATAGTTACCTAGACCTACTTTTGGCTTAAAAGCATGATTACATTTCTTCCGTTTTTTAGACAAATTTTATATTAGGCTAGTGAACTGGCATTGATAACGTACTTGACATTCTAACCATGACTTCCAATACAAATCAATGTGCAAGTGGAAGATTTTACTGTCCGTATGGAAATTGCTTACAAATAAATTCGCTATGTGATGGCTTTGTAAGCTGTGCAGATGGATAGGATGAATCCGGGGAAGTATGTCCAGTTTTTTTTGTTAAATTCCTATCACATGTGTTAAGGAGATAAAAAAAATCATTTGTTAGAGATGAAAAATGATTTGAATTACCAATGTCTGAAATAAAACACAGTTACCTTGTGAGATAAGAATAAATCATTTTCCCTATAGTTCCAAAGTCAAAGTACATCATCAATGTAATATCCCTATAATATATAATTCAAAAATACATCCATCAAAAATCCCGTCCTGCACTTGTATCCGGGATCATTACTTTTCTTGAGGCAAAAATAATTTCAATAATTTAAAGAATACGAAAATTGAAACTTGGTATGTTTTGACTTTAAAAAAGCACTATTGTATCGATATTTTGACTGATTAATTAAGATAGCTTTAACAGGACTAAATAGAAATCTCAGAAAACTCACATCGTAGGGGAAGGAAGCGTGAAATTAGATGATATAGAATTTGTTTATTCAGGCAGGAAGAAAGGGGTAAAAGTACGGATTAGGGTTCATGAAGAATAAGGAGCTGCTAAGTCTTGTTTAGGCTTGAAGTCTTAATAATAGAATCCTAATTGATCATTTAGTTATTATTCTTAATAAAATGGAACAAAACTTAAACTTTAGCGTAAATAGCAAGGTGTTGGGACAAGGGGGCGATCCCCTTTATATTTTGTATATAAGGAAGTTCGCTCCCTTGTCAATACGAGGGACTAATAAAATTATCAATTGAAATCGATTTTTATAATTTTGACCCCCCCCCCCCGAGTATTCTTGACTAATATTGGATACCAAAAAAATCTATAGGCCCTTGCATCCAAACAGCCTCGTATTTGTATGTAAATAAATGCACAGCACTTGTATACATTTTTGTGATTTAGTAGTTAATCTTAATAAAATTGAAAAAACTTCAGCTTAGGCGTAAATAGCAAGGTATTGTCAAGGGGGGAGCCCCTTCACAAAAATGTATAAAAGTACTGTGGATCCATTTACATACAAATACGAGGCTGTTTATATGCAAGGGCCTATGGATTTTTTTGGTATCCAATATTAGGCAAGAATATTTGGAGGGGGGGGGCTATAATTATAAAAAAACAATGCAATTGATAATTTTAATAATCCTTTGTATTGACGAGGGAGGAAACTTCTTCATATATATATAATATAAAGGGGCTCACCCCATTGTCAATACCTTGCTATTTACACTAAAGTTTAAGTTTTGTTCCATTTTATTAAGAATAACCACTAAATCACAAAAAAGTATGCAAGTGCTGTGCATCCGTTTACATACAAATACAGGGCTGTTTCTATTCAAGGGCCTATATATCTTTTGGGTATCCTATATTAGTCAAGAATTTTCGGAGGGGGAGGGGGGGTCAAAAATTTCAAAAAAAACAATTTTAATTGATAATTTTAAAAATCCTTTTTATTGACGAGGGAGCGAACTTCCTCATTAGCATAATATGAAGGGGCTCGCCCCCTTGTCAATACCTTGCTCTTTAAGCTAAAGTTCAAATTTTTTTTCCATTTCTATTAAGAATAACCACTAAATCACAATGGCCCTTGAATTAGAATAAATAGTTCCTTTGAGATTACTAAAAACATATAAGCGTTAACAGCGAGGTATTGACAATGGGATGAGCCCCATTATAGACGTAATAATTTCTATTTGTTTTTCCTCCCCCCCTCAACAAAAGGAATAATAAAAAAAGCCTCTAAAAACAATCTTCCCACGTAACCCATTCCTCCCGCCTCCCATCCAAAAACAATTCCATGAAAAAGTCTATATGTGTACCATTAACAAATACTATATGTGAACAATGCGTAAAATTAACAACTTGTAGCCCTTCCTAGGGACTATGGGGGCTCAAATAGGTCTCAAAGACATAGTAATTAGATGTGTCGACTATGTTAAACAAAATGGCTATCTAAAAATTTTTATTTGGCGACTTTTGAAAAAAATTGGCGTGGAAGGGGGCCTAGTTGTCCTCCAATCTTTTGGTCACTTAAAAATATTTATTTTTCATTATTTTCTTACATAATGCTAGAAAAACCTGTGTCCCCTTCATTGAAATTCTATTCCCCCCATGACCAATTCCTCCATTTAAAGATCCTTCCATATAGTTCCCCCCTTAACATCCTCCCACCAAAACAATTCTTCTCCCCATTGTGACACTATTTTCTCTTTTTAGATGACCAGAAAGATTAAAAATATTATTTGCCAACAACCATCCGAAACGACCTTGCCTGCACCTGGACTGACCTTGCCTGCCCCTGGACCAATCTTACCTTCCCCTGAAATGACCTTGCCTGCCCCTGGACCAATCTTACCCGCCCCTGGACCAATCTTACCTGCCCCTGAAATGACCTTGCCTACCCCTGGACCGACCTTTTCTGCTACCTTGGCTGCCCCCGGATTGATATTGCCTTCACCCAAGCCCCCCAGCCCCTCCTAGTCCATGAACGAATTTTTACAAAAGAATCTTTTTAACAACAAGAAAATTACATTACGAATAAAAAAACAAGGAATAATCGACCATGACTGAACAACAATCCGAAACGACCTTGCCTGCCCCTGCCTGGCTCCGAAATGACCTTGCCTGCCCCTGGACTGACCTTTCCTGCCCCTGGACTAATCTTACCTGTCCCTGAAATGACCTTGCCCACCCATGGACAAATCTTACCTGCCCCTGAAATGACCCTGCCTGCCCCTGGACCGACCTTGTCTGCTACCTTGGCTTCCTCTGGATTGATATTGGCTTCAACCAAGCCCCTCAGCCCCCCTTGTCCATAACCGAACCCTTGGCCCCCCAACCGAATCAGCCTACCCACCAGCCATCATTGACCGTAACCGTAAATAAAACCAAGAAATCTGTCATGATCAATCCGTCAGCACCACCAGCAAAGGAAAAGAAAAAGCAACGATTTTTTTGGAAGGTGTGTCCGAATTGCCACAGGTCTTTCGAAAACCTTGAAAATATATTTTGTTAAAAAGAGGAGCCTGTGGTAAAAAATCTAATGGAGACTCGTATACCAAAGCAGAGGCAAAAGACATTCATGAAAAAGCCAAGGATGAGCTTGAAGAGAGGGCGAGAGATAAATCCTACTTCTCAACTTCAGAGCTAAAAGCTGCACTCATAACATCCAAAACACTCCACGCATTCAGCAGAGCCTTGATAGAGATTACCGGCGTGTATTTTGACAACAGAGATGTACGGGACTGTGCAATTCAAATCCATGAAGCCGAGCCATCAGCTCCAACTGTCTCCATTAGACACGAAACTCCTGTTGCTCCACCGTCAGACCCTGAGCCATCAGCCTTGGCGATGCCAGAGAGAGACTTTCTCAGGCGAGCCTCTAATGGGGCCTTCTCGACCCCATAAGAAGGTTCGATGGGCAGATATTGAATCGAACCCTGAGGATATCATAGATAGTGACGAGGAGGGTAGTGTTTACGATTCATTCAATATGGAAGATTACAGAAAGCTGAAGGATGGCGTCAAAAATTTTATGGTTCCTGTCCTCGGGCGTGTGTCGAGAAATCAATTACTTAACGATGACATACCAGACTTGACGGCCTACCTTTGCTTCCAGGTGTCGTTTATGTTCGGTCATCGGCCTGGCGTTCCGGAAACTATGACTATCGAGGAATTTATGAATCGTCAGTTAGTAGAGGAGGAAGCAATGTACGTCATCCCTGTGGAAAAACAAAAAACTGCAAGTTTAAAGTCCGCTGGAATAGCAATTAGCCTTGAAGAAGAGAAGCTTTTTCTGGAGTACCTTAAATTTGCCCGTCCTGCTCTGCTCAAGCCTAGTGAGCCTATCCCAAAAAACTTCTTGCTGTCACAGAAGGGAAGGAAGCTACAGAATGTGTCGAAAATAATGAACAGGTTTCTGGGGAAGATTTTCCCAAACGACATGAGGCGGGGGGTTAGTGTCCCGACCAAAACAACTGTCCGCCACCTTATAACAACCATAATTAGAAGAGCGACGAATAAAACTCAGGAAGAGGGCCAAATGATGGATGAATATGTTTGTGACTCAGGTAAGTTTCGCTCATTCTATATAATTTTTATAATTTAAATATTCTTTCCAGCTGAGTTCACCACTTAACATAGTCAAAAATTGATGATTAACTTATTGTAAATTTAATTATGGGAACCAGCTTTATGGGAACTCCCCGATTTTCATTTGTCCCATAAGACTCCGACTCCCCCGGTCAGCCTCCTTAGCAATCTCAACTTACTCTCCAATCCATGTTGTTACAAAAAGGTATTGTAGAAGTTTTATCCCCTTTATTCTGGAACAACTTTAAAACAATTTGTGATTATTTATTTGCCAAAGTCCCCTTTTCCTCTTTGACCGTTTTTATTTTTGATTTATAATAATGTTCTTGTAATTTAATTGTCAAGCTTACTGACTTCCCCTTTATCTTTGATGATTTTGTCGTTTTAATTTCTTTCAAATTTTAAATGTTTGACTTAATGTACTGATTTGAATTTTTTTTCTTATCTTTTACTGACATATAAAGCAAATTCGGCTCTATAGTACTTGTGATAGTCTTTTGAAAATAAATATTATCTTATCTTATCTTTCAGGCTTTCAACTCTTTTCTCTCTTTTTAGGCTCTCAACCGTATTCTCATAAAACGTTCCCTAGATGCATCTGCTAACTTTAAAACGGGGAAACTTTCTCTAATGCGACGGTACAATCCTGACATGACCGATCTTGGCCAACTGAAGTCGGTTAAGGATCTTTATAGCAAAGGACTTAGGCAGGTCCGACTTCAGGCAATCCTCAAAGCCATGTCAGAGAAGCGTGGTCTTGGCACGGACATTTCGAAAAACCTCACAGAAGAGAACTTTGCTAAGGCGGTACGTCGATTGGGATACAAGGACACCTTGCCGTCACTTGTAAATGTCTGGCAAAAATATCAAAGCTACAGGATCAAGAAAACCTATCCTATTGAACCTGTCGTGGATGAAACTCTCCTTCAATGCATAATTAATCAGTCATGGATAGGTCTGACGTTAGCCAGGAGCCAAGAGAAAGATGCAGGAATGGGCGTTTATGTGAGTTTACCATTCTGGGAGAATCAAGTAGTGGTTGAATATCACGGGAATCGGATGGCAACCGTGGAAGCCAAAAAACTCCTACAAACCCTCAAGGGAGAATAAGATGGAGCCAACTACATTTTGCACGCCACAGATTATTCAATTGACGCGAGACAGGAGGTCTGTGATTGTCATCCCCATCAGACCTGTTTTGGGCGCTTCATTAATCACAGGGCTAATGAAGATGGCCCAAACCTAAAATGGAAGCAGTTGGTTTTGGAAAATGTCAAATGGCCATTTCTGGTTGCAACAAGGGATATCTCGGCTGGCAAAGAACTTTATTACGATTATGGCGTCAGACCTGGTGACTTCAATGAAGGTCAAGAAATGGTTTTTCTCATGTCCGGTAAGGCAAGGAAACGCCGGAGAGATGCAGCCGTCGCGATGGAGAATAAGAAGCCAAAAGAAGTCGTCGATGCATCGTTAGGGAACTTCAAACCGAGAACAGCAAGGGAAATTCAAACACAAGACGATTCATCGAGCGAATCTGGAGTCTTGGCGATTCATGAGAGAGAAGCAAGAGAAGAAAACAGGGAAAAGTAGGCAGCTAACACTTTTCGACTGTGGGAAGGATATGATGGCCGTGGCAAAGCAGATAGTTGCCGCTACGGAACAAATAAAGGCCAAGAAGACAAAGAAGAAAAAGAAGGAGACGTTTTTAGAACTTTTTAACGACTCTTAAAAGTCGCTAAACTATAATGGTTTTCTCTTTCAATTCTTTTCTCTTTCAGTTCTTTTCTATTTCAGTTCTTTTCTATTTCAGTTCTTTTCTCTTTCAGTTCTTTTCTCTTTCAATTCTTTTCTCTTTCAATTCTTATAAAAATATCAAAAAAAAGGAATGAAATTCAATTATTAAATTACATGACACAGAGGATGAGGCCTACTGGGGGAACCTCTTTAAAAAGACGCACCACTAGCCTTGACCTCTAGGGTGGTGTGGAACAAAGGCATCTTTTCCAGGTTTCATTCTCAAGTCCCTTAAAACATTTAACTCTAATTTAACTAACGAAAAGCAAACGATGTAGTTTGTAGCTGTACCCGATCAATTTTGTAAATGTACCTGATCCCTTTTGTAAAAAATTACTATATACCGCGTACCCCCAACAATAAAAAAAAGGAACCAAACTAAAATAATAAATACGGCCCAGGAACAAGATGAACTATTAAAAGCGCAACAAATTATTGCGACTTCGGTAGAAATTGCAAAATCATTACCAGAATATGAAGGAGATACGGACATTGATCAATTCAACATCCATTTAGGACAATTTGTAGAGATCGCAAAAACTGACTTAAAAGTATTAAAGAACATGCTACTCTTAAGACTAAAAGGACAGCCGCTAACGTTTTTAAAACAAATTTAAAACACAAAAGGCAGAGAAGCCACCTCAACAATTAACTCGATAGATTTATTGCAACAGGCCTTCCAGAAAAGATTCATTGAGACTAGTTCATTGAATAAACTGAAACATGGCCTAGTAACATTTGAACAGACTCAAAACATAAGGGAATATTTGCACAAGATAAGAATCGCAGGAGAAGCGCGATATGTTCCAGGTCAAGGGGAATTATATGAAAAAATAATACTTAATGCATTACTCAACCAAAAACTATATCGTCTATTAATTGCCAAAAATATTGATAACTTAGAAATATTCATATTATTCATTTCTGTGAGAAATATTGCTGAGCTTCTTTCGCTTAGGTTAACCAAAGTCACATGGGGGATAAAATAAGGATTCGGATCTAGCGTGTTAATTGGGTCGGTGGTAGTTATCGATAGATATATTGTATCAGATGCGGTGAAAGCATGTCAACTACCATTTATTTTTAATGTCGTTGATTCAATTGAAAAGAAATATGCAACTGTTTTCCAATACTTAGATAATGCAAAAATTTTAATGTATGTTAGTGATTTAGCCTCTAAACTTTATAGCAATTTCAAAAGGTATACTTCAGCATTTAAGCGCGATAGAGGAATAATTTATGTAGTTATATTTGCAACTGAATCTATAGGTTTAAAGAAACTTGAAAATGAGGATGTTAAGGCTTCTACTATTAACAGTGCCATCGCCGATAGAGCAGGATCTCCTATGTCTACGGTTAATATGGATGACAATGACGTGATAACTCAGAACCGTGAAATGATGAAATTTATAAATATCATCAAGACAGTTATATACAATCCCAAAACTAATAATAAAGCAATAAAAAATGATAATGCTGAATACAAAATTGATGAAGGATTTTTCTATCCAGTGCGTAAATATGATATGTCAGAATTAAGTTCACGTTTTAAAACGTTAGTCAATGATGTAGATAAAATGAGACTTGATAAGGCTGAATAATACCTCTGACACGGAACCTAAGTATTTGAACCATCGATGCGGTAGACGTAAACAATTTCATACACTTACCACAGTAATAATGTTGGCAATTGGTTTCGTTTTCTGCGCTAGTGTTGATTGCTGTATTGATATTAGTAAAGAGGGTATGTATGAATTTAATACTCCTAGAGTTGCAATGTTACAGGAAGGTGAAGCTGTGGTTCCAGTAATAATTGATTTAGTTAGCACTTACAAGATATGTGATAAAATGGTTCACAATGTTGACTTAGATAATATGTTTGATTCAGAGCCTGTACCAGCTTGGCATTTAAAGGATTTTTTTTAAAGAAGTGTTGCTTTGTGTATACCCGCTAATGACAGTTAATTTGACGAGTGTGGTACTGGCTCAGAGTCGAACTATTAGCATGAGTCAATACGGATTGTTCTCACCAAATTCATTGTACAATATTGTAATCACTATATTTAAGGTATTTCTTATTTCACTAACAATAAGAGCGCTACTAACACTAAGCTAAGGAAAACTCTTGAAGCGAAGAAGGACAAAAAATGATATAATTGAGGCAAAAGAGATGCATCAATTAAACTCTACTGCTCCTGATGATATTTAAGCCATTATAACAGGGAGGATATAATAATACAGGAAAAGAAACTGTAGATACCTGACACCATGACAGCCTACTAACATAAACAATTGTAATTATTCACAAATTATTTTGATTTTTAAGTGCAGTGTAATTTTATTTCTATTTCTGTGTTTTTTTTATGTGTATACCCCATCCAAAAATAATCAAAATCTTTATTAATTATAATGAAACACCAGTAAAATTTAAAAACTAATAAAAATTACTATATATCGCATACCGCCAACAATAAAAAAAAGGAACCAAACTAAAATAATAAATATGGCCCAGGAACAAGATGAACTATTAAAAACGCAACAAATTATTGCGACATATCTTGTGCTATAAGTACAATCTAAACGGTCACAAATTAAATATAAAAAAAGTTTTTCTTTCAATTAAAAGTAAGGAGCATCATTAAAACTTAAAAATAATAGAAACTATTACGTATATGTGGGGGGGGGGTTGCTACCTCCTTCATAATTTGCTCTTTAAGCTAGAGTAAGATTCCTTGTCCCAATTCCGATCGGCTTCTAAAGCACAAGAGCGGTCTAGAATCAGAAATTTTTTGAAAGTTCTAAAAAACTTTAGAGTAAAGAGCGAGGTATCTAGTAGGGGCTTCCATATACGTAATAATTCCTGTTTGTTGGAGTTTTAATGATGCTCCTTACTTTTAGTTGAAAAATTTTTGTTTGTATTTAATAAACATTAAATACCCCCCGCCCCCGGGTAAGAATCAACTATCTTTGTAGATTACTTGTGATAAAAGCTTGTATTCATTGTTGTATAAAATTTTACTTTTGATCCGATTCACTTTGCTGTGTGTCAATTTGTACTAATACTTATACGTCATAAGTGACAAATTCAAATGTAATTTTAGTTGGACAACGTCTGGGCACAGCTATTTTGTTTGGAGGAAATGTAACCAACAGAGAGGAGATGCTGAACTGTCTCAAAATAGGTGGAATAGAGCTTCCAGTTGCCTACCTCTTAGAAGCTGACAAAGGAATCTGTTCAGATAGAGTCTTCTTCGACTATCGAACCACCAAATTTTTAGTCTATTACTAGCAGGTACGTGTGACAAATTCGTTATTCAAATGACAATAAAAAGAGGTAATAGGGTAACGACGAAACATTAAGTTTAGTATCACCCATCAAAAGTGATGACCTGGGATAATTTGCCTGATCTTGGGAAAAGGGGTAGTACAACTAAAAGGGTGTACCTTTTTAGGAGGGGACAGATTTTCTCCTCCCTAAACACCCGCTGTTTACGCTTAGTTTTTTCTTAGAACTTTAAAAGTAGGTTTGTGACACAGCTGAACTTCTGCCTCAGAGTGAGGTGTTGAAAAGGGGCTAGCCTGTTTTATATACAGAATAATTTCTGTTCGTCTTAACTTTTAATTTCGTTTGTTAATCTCAACGGAAAAGAACTATTTTTTAATCAGAAGGCAAAAAGCCTGATCAACATAAAATCCATACATAAAAATAGAATTATGTTAATACACTTTAAATCCTGGATATATCTACAATTTTTGTTTGAGCCAAGGGGGGGGGGGTTGATTTTTAGCAAAAGTTTATTTTCGGGCCTAGTTTCTAAAAGAATTTTAGTTCTGATAGAATTTCATTTCATACTGAAATAATACCAAAACATACATATACGAAGTAAATTCTGGTGCACGATGATTAAATAATTACTGCATTATTTCAAATCTTTTCCGTGATTTGAAAGTATATTGTCCTAAATAATGAAGTACGCATTAGGTGTGTTTACCCAATAAGTGTAAAATTCTTTAATATTGATCTGGCATAGTATCGGCGGGTGAATGTCCTACTGAACCTCTTTAAATTGTTCGTCTGTGAGATTTATGTTTGGTATCTCAGCACAATTATACTCTCTATACCATGCCAATATAATTGAATTGCTTACACTGCAAGTCAACTCGAGACGGTGGTCTAAGGGTAATAACACGTAGGGATGAATAGTTCATGTTCAGCAGCTTTTTTTAATTGACTTTATTTGCAACCAGTTATGTATTTTGTAACTTTCGTTATACCAACTCTAGCATTCAGTGAATAGTTTTTTATTCGTATATTTAGGACTTTTAACCGTTACCCAAAACTTCTCATGTTCTACTATGTAACACCTGGCAAGGGACGGTCCATACTGAGCCAGACTATGGTCCTTACTTGGCTACTGAAAGACGCATAGAAGTATAATTAGTTTAATCGCTTTTGCTCGCAAATTTGCTTTTTTTCTTCATTTTTGCTTTCTCCTCAGCTTCCATTTGTTGTTCATCTGGAGTATCAGTTGATTGTCTTGTTGAGCTACACTACCTTCTCCTAGTAGATTGTTTTCTAGGAACAGCTTTTTCAGAAGGTCTGACCTGTTCTTGAGTGAGAATGAGAAGAGGCATTCTTTCATGTGCACTCTTGGGATTCCTTTTTTGTCATTTAAATTCGCCGTGTGATCAGACATGGTTGGTCTGTCGCTTGCATACAAGGACAAAGAATCTACCTTGGTAAAGACGTTGAAAGGCCAAATACAAGATTTGGCAAGCTCCCTCCAGATACTAGATGGGATGAATACACAAGGGAAGGATATACCAACCAATCCTGCTACATTGTAGATGTAACCGTTTATCCCGGATTGCTTAGCAACCAATTATCAATCCCTCTTGTAGTGATCTTTGAATGAAAAAGAAAAAAAATACTGACGTCTGGTGGTTGCAGTCTGTGGCCACTATGAGGGAGAATGATAAGATGGACAATGTCATTTTCCTTGACTAAGTTCAGAGCATTTAGCGAAAAATGCTATCCATAATTACCGAAGATCGGTAGCTTTTTTCGAGGATCAGTAATTCAACTACTGATCCAGTAATTCAACTGTCTCATATATTTGTATACCAGATCTTCTACAAACCTTGTTCTTGATCTCTGAAAACTCTAGCAGCTTCTTTCAACATTTCACATTTTTTATATTCCATTTTTCTCTTCTATATTTTTTTTTGCAGTTTTTCTCTATCTGGATAAAGTTCGGGTATTAGGCAATTACAAAACTTTATGAAAAATTATGTTAGTTTATTAAACTTCAATTTTGGCTCAAAAGTTCTGGGCACTAGCTAAATCTCTACTGTAAACCGATTTTGTTCGAACTGATTCCTGTAATTAGCTCTCGTTAATCTCGGCATTAGAAAAACATAATTCCAAATTGGCCTTTACAAAGTTTCATTCACAGTCAAAAATTTCCTTATTCTACAAAAGAGGCTTAAAACAAGATGCATTTATTGATCAAATATGTTTAACAAAGCTCACCTTAATCGTCATTAGCTGTTTCTCCATTTCTTGTTGGTGATCTGCTCCTGTCTCTGCTTTCACTTCTTGTGCGTGAGCGACGATCTCTGTACATGAAAAAAATGACAATTAGAAGTGGCACTCTAAACTCCGAAGCTCATTTAAAAAACTTCAATGCATATTAAGGTATCCTCAAGGTCACAAAAACATCCTTAAAGGAAAAGCCGATTCCTCTATTACATCACGAATTAATCATGGTATTGTTTTTTGTTTGGACCGTCCCAGATACGATAATTTGCGTAAGGACATATTGTGAATGTAATGTAGTTTTTGTTTTGTTAATTCAGTAAGTTAATTTTGTTTTGTTAGTATTATCGCCCTGTACAAAGAAACAGAATGCTGTTTTCGAAGGGATAACGGAGTTACAAGATACTTCAAAATCGAAAATATATTATCACCACTTCAAAATCATGACTGGTATCAAGCAAGGATGTGTATTATCACCACTATTATTTACAATAGTTATGGACTACGTACTCAGACAGTCTACGGGCTATGGAGTAAACGTCAGCAGCAAGCAACTCGCGGATCTTGACTTTGCAGATGATATACTACTGCTAGGAGACGCCCAGGATCAATTACAGCTGCTATTTTATGAAATCTTAGAAAAAGCCCGAGAGGTCGGATTGTCGATCAGCGTCGACAAATCAAAAAGTATGTCCACATCTGGCTCCCCCCCCCTAGCTCTCCAATGCTCCGATAAAACTGTTGAACATGTCCAAGAATTTAAATACTTAGGAAGCTGGATAGAAAATACTGGCGATGTAACATTTGAAATCAAGAGAAGGATTGGAAAAGCATCAGATGCCTTCAACAGACTAACACCAATTTGGAAAAGTAAAAAGTACTCACTTCGTTTAAAATTGCGCCTGTTCAACAGCAATGTGTTTTCTATATTGATGTACGCCAGTGAATGTTGGAAACTGAACCAACAACTTGAGAAACGTATCCTTGGATTTGAAAACATTTTCCTTTGAAGGATCCTCAAAATCAGTTGGCATCAGAAAATTACCAATAGAGAAATCCTGCTGAAGACAAACCAGCTCATAGCGACCGAAGTTATGAAGAAACGAAGATGGACATATTTGGGTCATTTTCTACGCATGCCCGAAGACAGACTGCCCTCAATTGTGTATCAGTGGCACCCTGAAGGAAGACGAAGACGAGGCTGACCAAAACACACACTGCAGAGGCAGTATGATCGGGACCTGAAAGAGGCCAACATTTCCCTCGCTCCACAATGGGAAGATATCACTGAAGCCGCACAGCTTTGTGATGAATGAAGAGGCTTTGTCGACGCCCTATGCGTTACTCATGGCTCAGGAGGATCTAAGGTAAGTATTATATACAGCTTTAACTGTTCTGATTTCTGAATCGTTGATTAATGGTCCAATCTAAGAGTATGGGTAATTCTACACAGTGGAAACTTACACGTGTAAAAAAAATACCATCTAGCTTTTGGTAACACTAGGGATTTGCATCAGGAACTTAGATGAGACACTTATTACTACCTCGGTCTTACCAATTTCAATAATAAAATTATTTATTCTTATTATTACGCATTAAAATGGCAGGTGTCGCCAAATTCAAGATAAAGTTTAATTAGTGTCGACATACTGCCAGTTCCTACTCTAAGTTGAACTACTATTTGGGTCTACTATGAAGGTCATAAGATATCAATTAATGAAGTACTTTCCCAATTTTTCATGAAATAAAAGTTTCATTACAAGGGTACAAAGCCCGTACCTGAAAATGATTTCTACATTGTTGTTTTCAAAGCAAGTATGGAATTTAAGCACGAAATAACCCATGAAGTTATAATCTTCAAAAAAAAGAAGACAAAAACACGATTTTAGGCATCTGTATATAAAGAAAATCTTAAAGAACAGTCGAAGCATTAGCTCCTAAAGCTGACTAAACTGACAGCAGCAATTCAAAAGGCTTACATGCAACAAGACAAACTGAGGAACAGATAAATTCAAGGCAAAAAGAGATATGGATTCAGTCAGGGTAAAAGAATTTTAGAACTAACATAACATTTATTATATTTCTATAATTCCAAGCGCCCCATTACACAGGCAAGCAACGATATAACAAGTGCTGCGTAAGGTAGTGCCAATAAGACCGTCATAACAGATATTCACTGAGACTGGATCTCACAAGCGGAGTATCCCATGTAAAATCTTGGTATGTCAAATTACTTTTTACGATCACAAAACAGTAAAAACTAAGCATTTACACTGTTTTGTTTAAGCTATGAATGGCAATTCCAATGCCTTTTACTCAACCTCTGCCAACGGCTATGGTTGGTATATAGCTATTTTAAAGAAGGAAAGATACAAACAAAAATAGCGTTCGAGAAAAAAACCACATGTTGTGACCAATCTTAATATTTTCAAAGTTGTTCACATCTCCAATGCTGTGGCCAATCTCAATATTTTCGAAGTTGTTCGCATCTCTGATGTAGTGGTCAATCTCAGTATTTTCAAAGTTATGATATTCGCCTTTTCACAACAATTTTGCAAAAAAAGAATGAAGATACAACAAACTGGTTTTCACATTCTGATCTGGATTCTCAGTTTGGACTATTAGAAGAAAAAAACTTTCACAATGAGGGCTGTAGTATACATTCCAAGTTTCAAGGCTGAGATTTGATTATGACTCCGACGATTCAAACGAAAAAGCTTAGATTGAAAAGTTTTGAGACTGTTTCTATTATACTATAAAAATTCTAAAAAGAGGAAAACGTCCCCTAGAATGTCACAAGAGACCGGAATTCAATGGCCCATAGTGCCCTATGACAGCTCCAGCTGTCAGGATAGGTCTAGTTAATAAAAGAGGACTGCCTAAAGAACAAAGCTCATGGCAGTTAAAAGCAAAGCCAATAACTGCTGTAACCAAATATCTAATGTCAAAAACTGTATAAAGGTAAAGTCCAATTTATGGCCTAGATCACATCTATGAAACAAAACGCCATGTGTGTCTATTTTCTGAAATAACCAACTGCCTGAGGGTCATGAAAATATCTTCTCTGCAATTTTTACATTTATACACAATGTGTATAGAGCCTTGCTTTTTTTACATACCACTAACAAAAATAGACATTAACAAAATGCTGTTCCTAATGAGACACTTGCGGTTCCTTTGCTTTCGCCAATCTAGCCAACTCAATTTAAATTTTTTAGATGCATCTCTGAAGATTTTCACCAACTAATCAATTACAGCATTTAGATTTATCTCATTTTCAAGACATGATTCATAATCACGTTATTCCAAAAGCGCTAATATCTTTTGCCTAATAGCACACATCAGCTAACACTAGTTCAAACATTTTTATCTATTCAATTTGTGGCTGAAAATCCACCATACGAAACAATCTAGTGAAATGAATATAAAATAGGCATGAATTGGATTATACTAGGGAACTGTTAGTGCTGTGAATCTTTTCCTGTTGAACTGATGAATAAAAATCAATATTAGTCTGACCTTGCTCTTGTCAAAACTAATTCCACACAGCAAGTGATATGCCAAAAAATGATCTGTTAAATTACGCACTTAGGAAGCAAATGAAAAGCAGAACGTTTTCTCTCTATTTTTTACATTTTGATGCTTCTCAAATACCATTTTGATATCGGAATTTCCTCGGATACTGATATCAACATATTGACCAGCTCGCCACTGATATCTCATATTGACCAGCTCGCCATCTACATCGCCTTTTTCATGTAGCAATATTTTTGTGGCTTTTCATATAGCGCCGGTCTATAGTTGCCAAGTATCTGTATTCCAAAAGTCCGCAGATTAATTACACTGATTCGTTTATCTTTTACATTTGGAGAAACCTTTCATTAAGTGCTGATTTTTTCTCAGAACAAGCAGAAGAGGGGAAGGAAACCCCCGGATGTGCCGTATTGTACCCGCTGGTATTCAGTTACCCGTAAATTGCGGGGAATAGGTGAGGGGGTCCTTACGCTTCCCTTGTTTTTGAGTTATTTCAGTAGCTTGGGTAACCAGTTAAAGCAGTGGCTATCCTGACAGTTTTCTGTGCCATCAATATGCAAATTAAGTACAGGAAAGATACTTTATTTGACCTTTCTTCACCCCTGTATACGGTGGCGCCATCTACTTTTTTGAACTTGGTGACTTTTAATCTCCTGACAAAGCCACCAAATGCTGCTACCGTCCCTTTTTTAGATGTCAGCACTGTTCACAGTAGAACTACTTCTAAGCCTCCCATTAAAACGAGTCGCGGTTGCAGAAGTGGTAAACGCGTTTCTGAGAGGAGGAATCCCCTAGTGGAACCGAGTAACTTATCCGCTCTAAGCGACACCCGCACCAATGTAGGCAGACCGACTGAATCGAGTCTCACAGACTTACCCGTAATCGAATGCTTCGACAGTTTGCCCGTTAACGACTATGCCAATGAGCCGCCTCCTATCCTAAGACCTGTTACATTCAACGCTCGTCGTGGCCTTCCTAACTTCCTCGTTTGCAACACTAGATCGCTGTGCAACAAAACAGAAGATTTTGAAGCTGTTATTCGCCAGAACAACATTACCATAGCAGCTGTTACTGAAACATGGAACCTCGATGAAAATACAGGTATTGTGGCTGGATACTCTGTGTTCTTGAACACTCGCTCTAATCGTGGTCTATCGAAACTTGGGGGCGGTGTTGGTCTGTTTGTAAGAGAAGACATACCCTGTAAACTCCTTTCTGATCTCGCTAATCCGGACCATGAAGTAATCTGGGGGATATGCAGACCGACTTACTTGCCCCGCTTATACTCGTGCATAATTGTGGCATCAGTATATTACCCAGAAAGTGCAAAGAATCGCCGAGACCTTGTCTCTTACTTGCAAAAGACTGTTGATGTACTTTGGATCCACTATAGTAATCCTGCTTTTATCATAGCAGGCGACTTCAACCAGACGAAAAAAGGCTGGCTTTCATCCAGTCTATCCCTTAAACAAGTGGTTCACATGCCTACTCACGTCTCAGGCAGCATTCTGGATCTCATTCTTACGAACTGTGAGTCCCACTACTGTAATCCTGTTTCTCTCGGACCAGTGGCCAAGTCCGACCATTTTGCTATTCTGTGGAAAGCCCACAGTTCATTGCCAAAGCCTAAACTAAACCGCGTGGTTACCCACCGGCTGACGGACTCTGCCATTCGAGCCTATGGTCAGTGGATAGGCAATTATGATTTCCCAGAAGTTGACGGAGATTCAAACATCCACGAAAAGACTAAAAGATTCAGTGACATTCTGTACTCCAAATACACCGAAATCTTCCCCACCAAGTCAGTTATAATATAATATTTATTTCTAACCCACATACATCAAAAAGATAAATAGTGGAGTAAAAACTTGAAGAAAAACGGAAAACAAATAACAAATAAAAAAACAAATAACACAAAAAAACGAGAGTCAACAATAGACATTAATCATACAAACGGATCAGACCGTGGTGAGGCGACAAACGCCGATACGCCGTTTCTGAGAGCTTTTTGTGTAGATCAGTCAGCTTCTCAGTAATGTTCGGAAGATGGAACTTTTTGATTATCTTTCGGTTCTTATACCACAGAGGAAGATAGAGAAGAAATTTACAGAAACGGAAATAAGAGGATCGAATATCGCTAATATCTTTTTTCTTAAATATAGGGTAAAGCCCAGAAAGGTAAAGAACAGAATGATCGGAAAAAGTAGAATAAAGCTTACCAAGGGCAATACGATTGTATTTCCCTCGATTGGCTACAATTTTAGAGTAACCAATCTGGATTTTCACTCTAGCATCTCAGACAGCACGCTCCCGAAGAGTTTTAAGATTTTTTGTAAGTGTAATACCCAACCACCGGATCGAATCTACATGAGGGATAGAAAAATTTTGAAAAATTAGAGGCCTAGGAGAACAGGGAACATTGAAAGAAAGATACTCACATTTATCAACATTAAGCGAAAGACCGATTTTAGTAAAAGAAGAAGAAACTTTATGAACCATCTGCGATAGACTGAGTTTAGACCGGCTAATTAGAAGAATGTCATCAGCATAAGCAAGGTAAGAAATATCACTCAAACCAACAAAACACATAGAAGAAATATTCTCAAGAATACCAGAGATACAAAATTTGAAAATACTAGGAGATAACACTCCACCCTGCCGTACGCCCCGACGAACAAGAACATTAGAAGATGAAAGGGCACCATTAGTTTTAATTCGAAGATAAGAATTACTATACCAGAACTTTAGAAGAAAAATAACTGAAAGGTTAATACCGTGACTATAAAGAGAGTAAAGAGCCTGACTATGTACAACACTATCGAAAGCCTTAGAAAGATCAAGAGCACAAATATGAAGACCATCAACACTATCAAAAGCCTTAGAAAGATCAAGAGCACAAATATGAAGACCATACCCTTTAGCCGAAGCATCTTTAAGAAGGAAAGCAAGAGCACGGTGAGCGTGCTGGCACCCGATGCCAGACCGAAAACCAAACTGATTCTCCCCGAAATTAGCATTCATACTTATGAAAGGAAGTAGGATGTGTTCAAGGATTTTACTAAAATTACAAGCAACCGTGATAGGCCTGTAAGAAGAACAATCCAAAGGAGTCTTACCTCGTTTAAGTACAGAAGTGACAGTTCCACACAAAAAGCTGTCAGGAACGAGGGAACAACAAAGGCACATTTGGAAAAACAACTGTAAATGGAAAAACAAAGACGGGCAATTTATTTTTAGATGACAAGCACTGATACCGTCAATATCAAGAGAACTTGATTTCAATTTCTTAACAGATGCAATTACAGCGTCAACTGAAACGGGAATAACTTGTGCCTGAGTCAGGGAAGGCGGGAGAACCGAATCAAGCAGTTTCGAATAAAGCGCGAGCACTGCATAATTCACTTTGGAAAATATAACTGAATAGTGGTCAGACCATGCAGAAGGCGTAATGGGGCAATTAGGATTTGCCGAGTTATATAAATTAGCTGAATTAATCACTTTGTCCCATTCTTTCTTATTGGTAGGATATTCTAACCCTTTGTAACGGCTCGATCGCAGACATTTCTTAAACACACGCTTAGTTTTTTGTTTTATTTCAAACACATTCCCAGCTAATGGTCGACCGTTAGCAACCCATATACGCAGCCACAATTTGGCTTTATTTTTCACACTTTTCAGCTCAGGGTCACACGACCAGATTGGTTTCCTTGTACTTTTCCTCACTCGCTCCTGAGGGACAGCAACCTCCTCAGCGCGTTTTAAACACCACACGATTTGGTTGTAATAATGATTCAGATCGTAATTACTTTTAGTAGGACTAACACTCCGCTGGAGTAGATGAAAAGGTACACGTAAAGAACCAAGGAGAATGGCCAGGGTTGAAATATATAATGGCATATTAACATTTTTCCAATTACTCCGCACAAACCATTTAGAGGCAGGAGCACAAGCCTGTTCAGTACTATCTTTTCTAATCGAAAAGCATAGCGATAAAGGAAGGTGATCAATATCTTGCTCATCTTCGTGGACATGCACTGTTGAAGATGTAATGAACGGGGAACAAATCACGTGATCAATATCCGATAAGCTGCCGGAATTATGCACATACGAGAAGGGTAGATCCTTCGCAATTATTCTGTAATCAGGGAGACAATCAAGTAGGTTCACAGTACGAGCGGAATCACGTTTTACATCAGTGTTCATATCTCCAATAATAATAAATTCGTACCCATTTTTGCTTATACTTTGAAGGAGAGTTTTCAAACTAGAGCATGCTTTGGAGAATTTATTAAGCGATGTCATATTCTTCCCATCGTGAGGCAGGTAAGTGTTTATCAATACGGTTTTACCAAGTCTTATAGCCAATAAATGTTCATCAAAGAAATAGCATGACGGGGACAGAAAGCTGAGCTTTTGTTTTATAATACATGCTAAACCCCCTGAAGGCCTTCCAAAAGTAGATTTAGCATTTGTTGTGAAAACAAAGTGGGTGGAACTACGGCGCAGGAAATTAACACTCGTTGCGGTCAAAAGATGTTCCTGAAAGCATACAATGTCAAACTTACTGTACAGTTCATCAATGGTCAGGTCCTTGTTTTTCGTCCCATTAATATTGAAGGACACGAGTGATACTAATTCAGACATTAGTTTGTTTTCGGTAACTTGCGACTGACAATTGCTTTCAATTTAGGGCAAGTGAGGCTAAACGAAACATGATCACCTCCACAGTTTGCGCACTTAGGTGACAAATTGCAAGGCGAGTCTCTATCTGAAACATGAGGACCGGCACATCGCGCACATTTTGGTGTAACACTGGGACAAGACGACTGGAGATGGTCAGGGGATCGGCAATTGTTACAGCACCGGGGAATCGCTTTGAACTCATAAACACTTAGGATTTCGTATCCAACTTTGAGACCATATCTAAATGCTTCGACTCTTGATGTTGCATCAGAGAATTCAAGTTTTACTGCAAGCGATTTCCCTAGCCTAGAGGCACCAGAAACACCAGGGCACGATATCAGGTGGGACAGTTCAAAATCAGGCGGGATTCCCTTCAGGAGTCCGTAAAACTTCTTGGTTAGAACTTTCGCAGAAGAGCCAGTAAACGCACTAGTCACCGATAAGCGGAAATCTTCAGCAACTGACTTATCTATATTGATAAACAGTTTGTCACGAACAGGGCGAATGCTAGTGATTGATTCGTGTCCATCAATCTGATCTATCAGGTCTTTTTGTTTTATTGGGTCCGAAAGGGTAGATGGAAGGTTCGACACAACAATAGTAGCATGCGAGTCGGGAATTGCAGGTTTCGGCAGTTGCGGGTAATTCAGTTCATAAGCATCCAGCTTGGTGGCAACAACCTTGAGTAGTTGTTCCACGCGATTCACCTTTGTTGACAGCCTAGAATACGCAACTGCGGGCAAAACCGGGACCTCGGTTGGAGACTTGATCACATAAATCGGAGTTGATACCTCCTCAGAGTCCAGTTTCTTAATAAAATCAAGAATATCTTTCACATTGTTCGCAGAAGCTTTCGCACCGATGCGCCGGGGGCAATTATCATTTGGCGCAACCTTCGCCCAAAATTCGCTTTTCGCATCAGCAATAACACCGCATTCAAAAAAGTCTATTGCGTGTTGAATAATAGTAGCTTCTTCAATACCTTCTTCCCAGTTGTTTTGCAAAAAGTTCATTACCGGGCAATGCACATACTCTCTGTTATCCATTATCCTTTACTGGGAAAAACCAGTCAAACTGGTCAAAGAGCACGACTGATTCATACTTATGCGTCACTATAATCCCTATTGCGAAATTTTGATTTTCTTCACAAAAAACTTACTGGATTAATAATGTCCATGCAATATCCAATTTAGATGTTGACACTTTGAACTCTGAATTGATACTGAATTATCATTAGTGAGTTTGATAAGCCATGGATTACCCCTGCCATAAAGAAACTCATCCGTGAGAGATGCCGCCTATATTCTATCAGTGATGTAGTAAAGGCAAAGAAACTACGAAATTACACCGTCACTGTAATACGGAAGGCCAAACTTCAATATGGCCGTTTATCAGTGTCACCTATGCGCGTCAGTAATCCAAAGAAATGGCATCAGTCTGTTCGAAAAATGTCGGGAAAATCCACCACCTCTAGTGTGAGAATATTGGACTATAGTGGCAAACTTCTCACTGCGACAGATGTGAACTCCTTCCTCACTGAAATCTGCACAACCCACCCTCCACCCACCGAGTCCCAAAAAGCCGATCTCTTGTACGGCTGCTCAGAAGAGGAAGTTATTGAAGTCACTGAAGAAGACGTCTTCAAAGAATTAATGACAATTAAGTCCAACAGTGCAACCTATCATTCGGAACTTCCAGTAAAACTTATTCGTGAATACGCCCCCTTCATTGCCAAGGCATTATCCGTGTTGATTAACCTGTGTTTCATGCTTGGTACTTTCCCAAATATTTGGGAAAAGGCATATATCCGGGTTATTCCGAAGTCAAGCCCCCCTAAAGCATGTGATGAATTGCGTCCTATCTCGATAGCCCCCTGCCTGGCTGAAGTTACGGAAGCATTTGTACTCCGTCGATTGCTCGACCAAGTCAGTTCTTCTATCGATAAGTACCAGTATGGTGGACTCCAGGACTGCAGTACTACAGTTTATCTAGTGCGTATGTATGATTGTATACTTACATGGCTGGATAAAGGTAATCGGTTCCTGGATCAAGGTGCAATAGACTTCCAAAAAGCTTTTGATTTCATTAACCACCTGATTGCTGGCCAAAATTTGAAGATAATGGGTGCGAAAAAGCGCGTGTTATCTGTGATTATGGATTTCTTATCTAATAGGAAACAGCGTGTTTATGCCCTGTTTGAGGGGGATTCTGACTCCGATTGGACAGGTATAACATGTGGAGCTCCACAGGGCACAAAGTTGGCTGCCATTGTATTTATAGCCGTGATCAACTACCTACTAGTCGAATATGAGGATCATTACAAGTTTATAGACGATATCTCTTTTCTATTGAAATACTTAGTTGAAAACGGGATTGTTGAGAAAGAGTTCAGTGACGATATCTTCGATGCGTTTATTGCCGAGTGCAATGTCTCTAAATTGATCATTAACACGAATAAGTCAAAGGTCTTACGCTTTAATCCGTTGAAGCACACATTCAGCCAACCGAATGTTCCGTTTCCGATTGTCGACTAAATAAAGATTTTGGGAGTTACTTTTTCAAGTGATTGTTCTTTCGGCTTGCACGTTGAAAATGTTATTAAAAACGCGAATGCATGCCTGCAGTCTTTGAGTACAATGCGTAGATTTGGCTGTGATGTCCAGCGCCTATTGCTAGCTTATCTTACATACGTTCGTCCAGTTCTGGAATATGCAAGCCCACTATGGGAGCCTGCAGCACTACGTACTGTATACCTCATCCAAGAACTTGAGTCGGTGCAAAAGCGAGCCGTGTTCATTATTATTGGCGATCGACAACTATCTTATGGTTAAGCGCTTGTTAAACTCGACCTCCCCACGTTGGCCCAAAGATACGAGCAGATTATCCTGAGGTTTGGGAAGTTTCTTCTCTCTAAACCCCAGCATTGAGACATCTTCCCACCTACTGCACCGCCCAACAACCGTACGCGTCATCAAAATAAACTGGTTCCAGTAGCTTTACGCACGAACCGCCACACAAATTCGTTTGTACCTTTTTTTACGGATTTGCTTAACAAAGCCGAGTGATATTTTCTTCTTTTTTTTGTGTTAATTTGTTATTTAGCATAGTGAAGCAACGCAAATTAGCTGTCAGCTACGATGTTGTTTAAATAAACCTATCTCTCTCTCTCTCTCTCTCTCTCTCTCTCTCTCTCTCTTTGCTAGAATGGCTAGAAAGCATTCCATGAATGAAAGATAATAAATTTCTAAGGATCGTACGTGCTGGCAAAACGAAAAGCAGGAGCTTTGCAAATAAGGAGGGAGGATGTCATTAGGAAGGATCTAAGAGAAATATGATCTGTAAAGAGGGAGGTTTTGAGTATATTTCGTTATCCAATTACAACATTGACCTAAATATTGACAAGCAACGATATATTAGATATGATATACGAGCATTACATCCCACTTACCAGGACTGCTAGTATTACATCCAAGTTTGCCCATATCAATTCAATTAGAAGCTGCATTAACGAAAAAGGAAGAATAATTAAAATCTGCATTAGGAGAGGAAGGCTCATTTGAATTAAGATTGGAAGTGTATAATACCTATAAAAGTGACAATAAAACGGATAAAGAATTAACATAAGGGTAGTCAGTGAACTCTATAATACAAATAAAATTGTTTTTGTGTTACAGAAATCTGAAGAATATAACAGTTATACGCAAAACAATAAGGTATTTGACCATATGAACAACGAAAGAATTGAAGTGACAGTAGATGAATGTAAATATCCACAAGAAGATTTGAAATGTGATTTCAGCAATGCTGCTGAAGATTATTCTTACAATTATCAACGATTTTTACAGTTAGAATAAACAAAAAATGATTAAAGAATATAAACAAACGGTTTTTATAATAATATTAAAAAAGGAATGTCTTTAATTTTTTTTTGATGTTTCAAAGCACGAATCGAATATTTATTGAAGTGGATCAACTGCTGATATAGAAAAAAAATTCATTAGGTAAAGTACCTGCTATTTCATATTATTCAATATTTATTATTTCAACATTATATATATTATTATATATATATATATTATTATATATATATATTATTATTATATTATTATTATTATTATTATATATATTATTATTATTATATATATTTATATGTCATTTATATATTATTATTTCAACATTTACTGCGCAATACTTTCAGAAAGAAGAGCAATTATAAAGATTATTGATAGTAAGTACTATGTTCATATATAAATTATTTTTGATGTGGAAATCTGTTCAATAAAATTACTTACTATTAAACAGAGGAAGTTTTAAGCAAAATCAAAATGGAAAATAAAGACATTTGAAATATTAGGAAAGAAGATTATACATTTGAATGAAAAACGTGATTACGACAATGGAATGTTTTACAACTAAAAATGGAAATAAATTGGTATTATTGTTGATTTTAAAGGTGAAATGGTTGAAAAATCAAAAAAATTAGAAGTAACACTTAAGTGCCACACTGATTTTTATACGTGATTGTAAACTTTTATACTCCGTTATATATGACAATAAATATTGTGTTTTTGACGATTTGATCTTAGTTGAGGAGAAACTGAAACAACGATTCTAAAGCACGGGGCACACAAGCTTTTTGGGCCTTGACTACAGTACGCGGACCAAAAAAGCTTTTGTACCAATGCTATGGAATATTTTTGTGATTGAATTAGATCCCGGGTCCTCCCTGATTGCGGCCGCAACGAGAAACATTCTGAACATTCTTTAAAATGGTGCTTCCATGAAGAGAAGCCTGCAAGCATTCCTCAGTTTGCTATTAACTTTGTAGGAAAGTGTCAAAAGTAAAATTCGGTTGCTAAAGACTCGCTAGAAGTCAATTCTCCGATCAGTGAATTCAAGTGTATTCCTTTTTCAGTGAGTTTAAGTGTATTTTAGTGAATTATTTATTTTTTCATTGGTTGTTAACCTTTGGCTTTTAATTATTGCTTCTTTCCATTTGATTAACTTAAAAGAAACTAAAGTGAAAGTGACACTTGCATCTATTTAGAATCTACTTAACCCGGAATAAACCGTAGCGTAAAACAATCGTCATAGCTTACCTGAAAGTGCCTAAAGTAGCATAAACGGGGCAGACCAACAGACAGACAGACAGACCGACAGAGTTTGCGATCGCTATATGTCACTTGGTAAAAACCAAGTGCCATAAAAATGGTAATTAACGATTTCTATGTTAATTATTCGGATAACTTTTAACCGACCACTCAGTATCAACTTAAATCAGGTATGATGAACTAGTTATTCATATCACATCAGGCATGGCTACACAAAAAGCGAAAATAGGAGAAGAAAAGGCTTATTCTATTTGTTCATAATCCAATTTGATGGGCTTTGAATTACGTTTTACATGTGCATTTTATGGTTGTTATGTGACTTCTACCAAATCTGGTAATAGTGCAGCCCAACTTCTTTTCATTGGGGGAAGGGGGGGCTGAATTCACTGATTCCTTTTTTTCCCTACGCATTTTATATTTATAAATCACCTACGAAAAACCAGTTATTACTGGTCAGCCATGCTGCACGAAAAAAAAAAAACAAGACGAAGAATAAACACAAAAGAGATTTTGTCCAGTCTGATGAGGGCAAACATCCGCTTGACAAGTGTATTTGACAAGTACGAAAAATTTCATTGCTGCAGAATCCAGCAGGGACAAAAATAGAAGAAGAGAAATCCCTAGTCACATATTTCCCTTCTCCAACTAGATAAGACTAAGAATTTGGTTCTTCAAGCCCATTTTTGTTTTGTTGCTCCCAGTTGGGTCATAGTGCATTATCAAAATTACCGGTAGAAAATAATGATTCACAACATAACGTCTCGTAATGGCGTGCAAATACTAAAACTTAGATCTTAAACCTGGGGATTTAATGGAATTTATACAAAGCCGCTATAACATCTCCTACTGTCACTGGGCAGTGTATATTGGGCCAATGAGTGGTCAGGCTGCCGATAGACCGGGAGTTCTTCACACCAACAACAATGCTGCCAATAACGGGGACATGATAACTTTCAACCATATTGTTGTGCATATGCATGGCCCAGATGACCCTGACAGGTCATGATTAATTTGGTTTAAACCTGGATTTCCCATTTCCTTTGGCATTATGGAGAAGGAAATTGAAGTTAGCGTCAAATAGTGGGTAAATAATCAACTAACTACCGGGTATGTTGCGAGACCTGGAGTAGGAGTGTTCCTTGCTGCCATTCTTGCTTCATTTACGGTTACCCCACTACCAGAATTTTCAAAGTACAATGTCTTTCATACAAATTGTGAACACTTCGCAAAATGGTGCTTTCATGGGGAGAAGCAAAGTCTTCAAACATCCCCTCGCAATAGTTTGGAGAAGGAAATTGAAGTAAGCCTAAAATGGAGGATCAATAATCAACAAACTACTGGATATGATGTAAGACCAAGAGAAGAAGTGGTCCTTATTGGCATTTTTTCTGCATGTAGCAATACCCCACTGCCAGAATTTTGAAACTACAATCTTTTGCATACAAATTGTGAACATTCTGTAAAATGGTGTTTCCATAGAGAGAAGCAAAGCCTCCAAGTATTACCTTGCAGTTTGCTATTAACTTTGTTGAAAGGCGTCAGAAGTAAAATTCGGTTGTTTAAGGCTCGGTAGCAGTCAATTCTATCGATCAGTCAATTCAAATGCATTCCTTTTTCAGTGAGTAAGTGTATTTTAGTGAATTATTTGTTTTTACATTGGTTGTTAACCTTTTGCTTTTAATTGTTGCTTGTTTCCATTTGAACAATTTAAAAGAAACTAAAGTGAAAGTGACAATTGCATCTATTTAGAATCGACTTAACCCGGATTAAACCCTAGCGTACAAAAATCGTCCTAGCTTACCTGGAAGTTGCTGAAGTAGCAAGACCGGGACAGACCGACAGACAGACAGACAGAATGACAGAATTTGCGATCGCTATATGTAAATTGGTTAATTCTTTTATTTAGAAGAAACTATGGTGGGAGGGGGGGGGGGCATAAGTTATCTCTTATAATCATATTTTATGGCATTCAATAAGAATATCAGAAGCAACAAATACAAATTCAAACTACAAATTATCATTGCACCATGAACAAAACTTTATTTGTCCTTGTTTTAATCCTCCTTTTCCACATGGCTGACAGTCCCGATGGAAAAAAGGAAAATGACAGAAAACTTTCGAGACAGGAGTCTCTACAATGGCATTTGGAAAAACTCGTCTTTGAGAACTATCAGTGAAAATATTTATACTTAAAAGATGCAGATTCACAGGACCCATTTATTAACCAGTGTTCCACATGATCGAACATTGCCATCACCGCCTCCAAGAAGGTTCATTCCAGTGCAACTTCCGGAAGGAAACTGGAAAAGACATTTAAAAACGTTTTATAAATTTGTTAAAAAAATCAGCTCAGAAAATTGGTATGAAAAAATATCAAAGGATACATTAGCAGTGAAAATGATTACTGAAAAAGCTCCTGCTCAAACCTTCTCAGTAAACTATTTGGAAAAAAAAAATTGAAAATAAGATAAAATTGAAAATAGATTAGCAATTCTAGTGTGCAAGAATTTTTTTCTGTTAAATCCTCGCCTTATTTGGGTTATATCTGGGGGAAAAGCTCCTGCTCAAAACCTTCTCAGTAAACTATTTGAAAAAAAATTGAAAATAAGATAAAATTGAAAATAGATTAGCAATTCTAGTGTGCAAGAATTTTTTCCTGTTAAATTCTCGCCTTATTTGGGTTATATCTTTCAATCTAAGTTATATATTATAGTTATAATACCAAGTGCAATAAAAATGGTAATTAACGAGCTCTATGTTAATTAGTCGGATAACTTTTAACCGACCACTGAGTATCACCTTAAATCAGGTATGATGAGCTAGTCATTCATATCACATCAGACATGGCCGCACAAAAAGCGAAAATAGGAGAAGAAAATGCTTATTCTATTTGTTCATAATCCGATTTGATGAGCTTTGAATTACGTTTCACAAGTGCATTTTTATTCTTATCACGTGACTTCTACCAAATCTGGTCACAGTGCAGCCCAACTTCTTGTCGTTGGGGGAAGGGAGGGCTGAATTCACTGATTCATTTTTTTATCTACGCATTTTTATTTTAAAATCACCTACAAAAACCCAGTTACAATTGGTCAGCCAAAATGTACGAAAAAAGAACAAGACGAAGAATAGACCCAAAAGAGATTTCCTCCAGTCTGATGAGGGCAAACATCCGCTTGACAAGTGTATTTGACAAGTACGAAAAAATTTCATTGCTGAAGAATCCAGAAGGGACAAAAATAGAAGAAGAGAAATCCCTAGCCACATATTTCCCTTCTCCAACTCGATAGACTAAGAATTTGGTTCGTCAAGCCCATTTTTGTTTTGGCGCTCCCAGTTTGGTCATAGTACATTACCGCAATTACCGGTAGAAAATGATAATTCACGAAATAACGTCTCGGAATGGCGTGCAAATACTGAAACTTGCGATATAAATTACCAGGATCTTAATCCTGGGGATTTATTGGAATTTGAACGAAGCCACTACAATATCTCCTACTGTCGCTGGGCAGTGTAAATTGGGCCAATGAGTGGTCGTGCTGCCGATAGACCGGGAGTTCTTCACACCAACAACAATGCTGCCAATAACGGGAACATAATAACTTTCAACCATGTTGTTGTGCGTATGCATGGCCCAGATGACACTGACAGGTCACGATCAATTTGGTTTAAACCTGGATTTCTCATTTCCTTTGGCATTTTGGAGAACATTGTTTTAGTCTTTTACCTCTTTTCTCTCTATTGGCCGCAGTCTCGTCATGGCTGGCCAGTTTGGCTTAAGAACTTTCATTTGTCTAGTGTAGCCGCTTCTGTTAATTATTATTTTTCTTTCGTTAAAAAACATGAAAATTTGTTAAATCAGCAAACTTTCTAAAAAAAAGTTGCAAGAAGGAATCAGTAATTCATAAATCTGTTAGAATTAATACTCATTTTGGCACTGAAAATGAATCAAAACCAAAAATCACATTAAGGCTTTAAATGACGTGACTTCTGAGCAAAACAAAGACGTTTTAAGTTGTCCAAACACTTAAATTTTGTCAAAAACTTTTTGAGGAATAACCTTCCATATGATGTTTTTCTGAGAATTAAGGAAATGGCCGTTAGATCTTTTCACTGTGATTTCCATTTTTCAAAGGTTCGTTTGACCGACAAGTTCAATAAACTTTTGTTTGAGAAGCTCCAGGATTAAGATATTTTGTATCCTCGTTTTGTCTGGGTCCTGTCGCTAAGAATTTGTCTTCTCAACCTTTTAGAAGTCAACAAGAGGCAGTTTTGTCGAAGGGTTTTGTATTTTGTTTTCCATGTATTCGAATTGTGATTTGAAAAACGTCAAAGATATATTAAGGATTAAATTAAAAAAACACTTTGATTTGATACAAGATATGACCAAGGCTTGTTTGAAGATTGAAGTCATTATGAAGCTGATTATCCTTGCAAATGGATATTCTCTTTATTTTGGTTTTGGAGGTGAAATTTAGATACAGATGTTTGGTTTGGCTACGGGGGCATTTCTCTCTCGTTTGTTGGTAAATATCTTCAAGGACTCTATCGAAACCTCTGCTATACGCAGTTTTAGGCTCTCTCCTTGTTTCTGGGGCAGATTCATGGACGATGTGGTTTGCATTTGGAAACACAGTTTCGAGTCCTTAGACCTTTTTCATAAGCATTTAAATAGTTTTGATAAAAACGTAAAATTTACAGTGGATTTTGAAGAAAATTACAAACTACCTTTTCTTGATATCTTATTGATTAAAAGTGATTTCCAATTACTCAATATATTTTCCAAGTTCTCAATATATAGAAGGCCACATACAGTGATAGGTATTTGAACTTTCATTCGTGCCATCCAATTTCAGTGAAACGAGGAGCTGTGATTGCACTGGTGAATAGAACTTTCGGAATTTGTTCCCAGGAGTTTTTAGAATCTGAATTGTTGTATTTGATGAATATTTTATTTGGTAAAAGTTACCCCATTAAATTCTTTGATAAAAAAAATAAAAAATAGATGCATTAAACATAACAATAGGGCTACTGGAGTTTCACAGTATACAGAATTTAATATGCTGGAAAAGTGTCTTTTCTTTGCCTTATGTTCAATCTTTGGGGGAGATGCTTAAACGAATTTTGCGTAAACATAACATTGATATAAGTTTCCAATCAGTGAGACCTTTATGTAGTTTCTTTAATTCTGGGAAGGATTTTACTCGGGGAGATTTAGTTAGTGGGTTGTATAAAGTTCTTTGTTTATGTGGAAAGTTTTATATTGATAGAAATCATCAAATATGTATTGGATTTATTGAGCATCGTAACTCAATAGAAAAAAAACCTACAATTAAAAAATCGTCCTGAAATTTATGTTTTGGCTATGGCAGAACATACATTCTTTCATCCTGAACATCTTATAAAATTTGATGAGGTCACAGCTATTTCTAATGATAGGGGATTTTCTCAGTGGGCAAGGGAGGTTGTAGCAATTATAAAACATATGTTTGTTAATCTTTCAATAAATAGGGACACGGGAAATTTAAATATTGACCCAATTTATGATTGTCTTTTGAACAAATAAAAAAACGAGTTTTTTTAACTGAAAGTAAGGAGCGACATTAAAACTTAAAACGCACAGAAATTACTTCGTATATGAAAGAGGCTGCTTCCTCATCAACGCCCCGCTCTTTACGCTAAAGTTTGACTCTTTCTCTCAATTCTTCTTTTTAAAACAGTAAAAAACTTTAGCGTAAAGAGCAAGAGCTAGGTATCATAAGGAGGTGAGCCCCTTATATGGGTAATAATTTCTGTTTGTTTTAAGTTTTATTGCTGTTCCTTACTTCCAGGTGAAAAAGCTTTTTCACATTTATTTTTTAATTTTTTTTTTAAATAATGCTAGTAAATCCTGCTCTCCCTTCATGGAAGTTTTCTTCTCCCATGACAAATTCTCGATGGAAAGTTCCCCCAGAATATCCCCTCTTCTCAACCCCTCCTCCCAACCAAAAAAATCCTCCTGAAAACGTCTGTATACTTCCCAATAACCATTACTATATGTAAGCACAGGTCAAAGTTTGTAACTTGTTGCCCCTCCCACGGGGACTGTGGGGGAGTAAGTCGTCCCCAAAGACATAGTTATAAGGTTTTTCGACTACGCTGAATAAAATGGCTATCTCAGAATTTTGATCCGTTGACTTTGGGAAAATAATTAGCGTGTGAGGGGGCCTAGGTGCCCTCCAATTTTTTTGGTCACTTAAAAAGGGCACTAGAACTTTTCATTTCCGTTAGAATGAGCCCTCTTGCAACATTCTAGGACAACTGGGTCGATACGATCACCCCTGGGAAAAAAAACAAAAAAACAAAAAAACAAATAAACACGCATCCGTGATCTGCCTTCTGGCAAAAAATGCAAAATTCCACATTTTTGTAGATAGGAGCTCGAAACTTCTACCATAGGGTTCTCTGATACGCTGAATCTGATGGTGTGATTTTCGTTAAGATTCTATGACTTTATGGGGTATTTCCCCCTATTTTCTAAAATAACGCAAATTTTCTCAGGCTCGTAACTTTTGATGGGTAAGACTAAACTTGATGAAACTTATATATTTAAAACCAGCATTAAAATGCGATTCTTTTGATATAGCTATTGGTATCAAAATTCCATTTTTAAGAGTTTTGGTTACTATTGAGCCGGGTCGCTCCTTACTACAGTTCGTTACCACGAACTGTTTGATGAACCAATAGTCAATAAGGGAATTAAAATTTTACATAATCACTAAGGGACCAGATTACCTACTGACCAAAAGGAGTCACTTCAATATTAGCTAACAAGAGGATTATATCGCAACAGAATAGTGAACTTAATTCTTATAATTTTTCTTCAGTTGCTTTGATGTTCTCATTGAAGTAACTAATAGCTTCTTTTCCCTAAGTGGATTAGTAGCAACAATTGTATTTATTATTATTGGTGGTGGTTTTATCTGTTTTTAGTTTAGTGTTTTTTCTTTTCGCCTTGTGCTGAGGACGCATAGTTCAAATACAGCGAAATATGCGCGTGGTTTTAGTCTTTCCCTCTAGTCCTTCTACTGGCTGCAGTCTCGTTTAATATTTTATTTTTATTTTTATCTCTCTTTGTTGTTTGTTGAAGGGGCACTAAAACTTTTAATTTACGTTTGAATCAGCCTTTTTGCATTATCCTAGTTCCACTGGGTCGAAACAATTACCTCTGGGAAAAAATGAATAAAATAAGCACAGATCCATAATCTTTCTTGTGACAAAATTACAAAACTAAACATTTTCGCAGATATAGGCTTGAAACATCTATAGTAGGGTTCTTTGATACGCTGAATCTGATGGTGTGATTTTCATTAGAATTCTATTACTTTTAATGTGGGTTCCTTTTTTTACAGGCAAATTTTCTCAGGCTCTTAGCTTTTGACGAGTAAAACTAAGCTTAAAGAAACTGATATATTTGGAATCAGCATAATAAATAGATTCTTTTGATATATCTACTGGGATAAAAATTCCATTTTTAGAGTTTCAGTTACTATTGAGCCGGGTCGCTCCTTTCTTATAGTTAGTTACCATGAACTGTTTGAAGTAGTGTTTTACTCTTCATTGAATAACTTCGTTTCGGAAAGTTTTTGCTTTCTCCGCAACAGCTCAATGACCTGTCCTAAAAAATTTGATATGTTCTTTACTAAACGGATTTTATTAAATATGATTTGAATTAAATAGACAAGATCAAGCTTTAAAACAAATATCTATCGTAACCGTGTATTTTGTATTAAAGTAAATCATCGTATTAAAGCTAAAAAGAATAGAAATTGCAGAAGAAGTGAGACTAACGCGCCCTAGGCCTCCCAAAGAGCAGATAATTAATTTATCAGTCCTGAATGCAAATTTTACTCTGTGCAATGGATGAAAAATAATCATTTCAACCGAATAAGGTTTCTCCCTTCACAGTCTTGGAAGGGTCCTCCCTGCAAAATATCTGAAGGAGTTCTCCATCCAAAATATTTGAAGAGATATTTCTTCAGAATATCTGAAGGTGTTCTCCCTCCAAAATTTTGAAGAAGTTCACTTAAAAAAAAATAGCTATGCAATTAAATTCCATGAAATTTTTTTAAATGACATTTCTATTGTTCATTGTTTATTCCTAATCTTCAAATTCGTCAAATTATCGAAACACTGATTCTTTTGTCCACGTGTTATGAAGTATGTATTTCATTTTGGATTCGAAAGTATATTTTGTCATGTAATTATATCAAGATCAAAATTTATGATTAGGTATAGAATTAACATCTTACGCTGTTAGGTTTCAAACCACCTTAGCTGAAGACACTGGACAATACAAAATAGCAGCATGCCTTTAAAAGAAATACTTAAAGTTTAAAACTGCAGCATTGATATTCAGTTTTGAAAACTCTTCAAGGAAGCTCGGTGTAACAGGTTCATTATGATACTGTTTAATCTGTGTAGCATTAATTACTACTAACGATTCATATAGCAGAAGAAGCAGTATGAGAATGCAATCAATTTCGGGATCATATTCAGATCGTGACGATCTGAGAAGCTTCTCTTATGTTGCCATGAGACTTCAAAAGGAAATAAAAAAGAGACAGCCAAAGTTTTCAGCCAAAATAAGGAAGATATGACAATATTTTCAGAGTTTGCCCGCTCTATGATTCCTCCGGTGCTCTTTAATTTATTGGCCTTCCTCATCGGTGACATGAATCAGTCTCCAGCAGAATTAGAAGATAGATATGCCGTTAGTTCAGATGTGGACCGTAAAGTCTTGGCTCAGAACCGTAAGAACCTGGCTCAAGACATTCTTTTTCAAATAAGAAAAATAGAAACTCCAAAACACGCTGGTCTTGGAATCTATGTATACCACAAAACTCGTAGCAAAACCATTCTCAAAATTTTGAACAAATTGGGCATGACTGTCAGCTCTTGCACAGTGCATCGGATTCTGACCACGAAGGCGCTAAATGTGGAAAAAGATGCTTCTTCTTCCAATGGCATATACATCCCAGAGGGAATAGAAGCTGGTCATTTTGTTCACTTTGCCATGGACAATCTAGACTTTGAGGTTAGTCAAAATATCTTTTTTTAACTGAAAACCACCATCTGTTACAATTTAACTGAAATTTTTTTTTTAATTTAATTGAAAAGCCAGAATAGGCTTTTTAAAGAAATTTATCCTGTCTGCGACTCTTTTTAAGAACTTTATATCTTAGATTGCATTTACAACTTTGGTTCTCTCATAATAACTAGTTCCATACATCTCTAAGACAGAGTTTACGGTTTTTGAGAGATATTGCGCTGTTATCTAATTAAATATATTGACTAATCATATTAAACCTCTCAAGATAATGCAAAATAAAGCTATACGAATGCTGGGTACTTTTCTCCGTCATCCTACAGAGCTTCAAAATCTTTCAGAAACAGGGACATTTTTTTTCTAAAAATGATAAACTTCAGGCCACTTTGCAGCTATCGCTTTGGCATTATGATATGCAACCCCCGGTGACTTATTTTTATGATTTAAATATTCTTGTTGCCTCTTTGTCGGCTCCGATTTTTTTTTTAGATTTCAAATTCCTCTGATAGCAAATAAACTTCAATTAAACCGTAAATTTAAAATTTTAGATAATAGATCTCTTCTAAAGAAAAATATCTTGAATACATATTATTTAGGTTTTTTGATGAGAATAGCTGATTTTTTCGATGATATTTAATAAAAAAATTCATTTTCAAGTTCAATTTTCTTTTTCTTTCGTTCAATATTTAGTTCTTGAAAACGCGGTATCTTCAAGCTCTCCTCTCTGCCGTGTTTGTGATATTTACTTGTAAATTTTACCTACTAATAAACCTATAACATAAACTACAAATTTTTTTTGACGCTCTTTGAGCATGTGTAATAGTGTTGTGAAATTGAAGCATTCTGATCCTACACGAATCACAAGTAATTCGCAGGGGAAAGTCTATAAGTCTATATATCACTGAAAGTAGCTTTGTTGGATTTGCTAGTACTCATGCTTTGCTTCTTCCAGGAACATACTGATGATGGAGGATCTTCCCATGTAACAACTACGATTGCAATCCAGCCATCAGGATCTGCCCGCATGGATGCAAGCACTCAATAGAGCAGAAGAAGAAAGCATTCAGCTGCATCCAAGAAGAACTAGAAGTGACTAGCAAGATACTTCTTATTTGTGGTAGCGTTCCCGCTACGTCTTTGTCAGTACTGCGTAGATTGATGCCCCATGAACTCCTTCCGGTATCACCTGCTCTATTTGAAAGAACAGGCACTGGTGCTGACATTTGGTTACGAACGGGTTCCAAAGCTGCACTTATAGATTCAGTACGAATGCTTAGTGCAATTGATTCTTGGCCTGTGAACGTCACTTTAAGACCTGAGGCAAAGCAGGAAGTCTTGCAAGACTTTATGGCCTTCATTAGAACCCGAGTTCTGTCAAAAACCGCAACCTTTGAGAATTTTGCATGTAGAATTTTCCGAAACATAACGAAAGAATTGACAGATTTGACTAAACTGCATGTCGTCAGACAGATACGATGGCCTGCATTTGATAAAGGACCCAGAGGGTTGTCCTACTCTCCTAAAAAAGAGCAGCGGCTGTCATAGTAGAAAGGGCGACGGCACTATCAGAACATTTGTAATTTCTCGATCTGTGACCATGGGAACTTGAGCATTGTCCCACTTCTCGCCCAGTTTCCAAATTTGGCAAACGAAAGTGATGTAGAAAATATTGCCAAGGAATGGAAAAGTCTGCCATTTTGCTCTGATCTCAAGAAATATGCAGACTCTGACCAGGTTCATTTCTGGTGTAAAGTAGTAGAACGGTGTGATAGTCCTCAAATAAAAAGTTTTCCGTTCTTGGGTGAATTCATGATGAAAATGCTGATCCTGCCTCATTCTTCTGCTTGTGCTGAGAGGACTTTTTCTGCTGTCAATCTCAACAAGACCATGTTGAGAAACAAACTCGGCTTTACTACCCTGAATGCTCTTCTGGGTGCTAAGAGAGTTGTTACCAAGGACTGGAAGCCCCCAATGAGCATGGTGACACACCCTAACTGGAGAAGCGCTGGAAGAGGATATAAGATATCTGCTGCTGCGAGTGCCTTTACGGTTTCTGACTCGGATGATGATCTTTAGTGCCATATAGGCTTTCGATTGCAGTTTATGTCCGTCCGTCGGTCTCTCCGAGTTTTACTTGCAGTTCTTGTTTCTCGTTTTTTTATTATCTGAAATAAGTCAAAGTTCCTCAAATGTACCTAATTGGTTGTGTTTCGTATGTTTGAGCCTATATATTTGGAAATGTCTCAATTAGTTCAGTTTTTGACGATAAAATAATAATGTTGTCAATTGTTCGTTATTGAATAAAAATTATGCTATTTGCGGGAGTGACTCAAAAATGGTCTCCGCAGGGGAAAGGGGATTTCCCAAATATCTTTGAAAGAAGATATCTGATACTTTGTTCTCTTTATTGTACTGTACTTCTCCAATCGTCCGCGTGTTGCGCGTAGAGCAAAAAATTTTTGCGTGTTGCGCGTAGCGCAACACGCCATAAAAATCGACATGGTACAAATTTTTCGATCAGTGGTACAATTTTCGGGCGTTTTGGGGTACTTTTTCTTCCAAAGCGTTGGCAACACTGCTGCAGACACCCATATATAATTTAAGTAAATACCATTCGTAATCATTGAAAAATTTGCAATACTTCCTGTCAAGTACATTTAATATTCGCTAAGGTTTGAAATAAAAATTAATAAGTTGGGCTGATTGCACTTAATTAACACTGATAGAGAAGGCTAGGTCGAGTGTTCTAGGCAGCATGCTTTCCATAGTTCTTTGTTTTCGTTTCCATAATCGTGTTAATAAAGTATTATATTTTCATCAGATTTGGTTATATTTTGTTACACTTAAATTCACTTCTTAAAAATAATACATATGTTTGAAAAGTAGAAATATTTTCCGAGGATGAAAATAAAACACCATCATCAAAATTAAGAGAACTTAAACCCTTTCACTATAAACAAGGACATTTTGAAAACAGCAATGACGAGGAAGAATCCGACGAATTTCTAACAATGACAAATATGGTTACTCCGAAAGATAGAACACAAGTTATGCCAAAACAAAAGGAGAGCGATTGATCATCAATTGAAAACTTCGAAGATCTAGATTATACAATTTCCCCAAAAAACAAATTTTTTCCAGATAAATTCTCAACTCCTTACCCGCTAAAACGTTTCCAAGACGATATCATATCCCCAGCTACCCCAATGGGCAGACCTTTGACGTTATTTAATGAATTAAATAAGGCTATAGACACCTCGGGTGACCAAAAGCTAGTACAAGCCAACCAGGCACAAAGGAAAACACTGCGAGAAGCCATGGACCTAATTAATTACCCAATTAAGACCAGACAAAGTTCGTATGGAGCAAACCCGGTTACCAGTGAACGACAATATCATGACGTTGCAGTATCAAAACCAAAACCAAAGGACTGGGTATCTTGGAAAGAAACCAAGATGCAATGAATTCCCCATCCCCCTGAAGATATGGCTTACAAACAATGGAAGAGCCCAAGGAAAACGTTTGAATCATCACCAAGTTCCCAGGAGTCATTCAATTCCCCTGATCCCAGGAATTAACAAGAAGAATCAATAAACAATCCCTCTATTTCTAGAGGAGAAGAAATTTCCGAACAACAAGCAGGGTCAACGCCAAAATCTCAGATATCTTCTTCCAAAGAACGAAGAACTGAATCTGCAAACACGAGTTCTTCAGAAACTGGCAGTGAGTCAGAACAAGAGGAGCATACAGACTCAGAAACAACAAGCCCAGAAAAGGCCAACGCACACGCCAAGAAAGTGCAGCTAAAAGGTCAAAAATATCGAAGGAAACACTAGTGCCACAGGAACTGCCCACAAAAAACGAGGATAGAAAAAACAGTCCACAACGATGGGATATTGGAAAACCTGTTTTATATCTGCCAGTCGAAATTAAACCTATTAGAAAAGTTCATAATTCACAGAGGAATCACCTTTTTCACTCAAATTCAATGTAAGCTCTGTAGGTTCTGTACGAATAGACGTGGGATCAATTAACATACGGAGGACAAAAAAAGTACAGAAATATTTTATACAGAAATTTTCTATACAGAAATTTTAGCTTGCGAACAATATAAATTGTTACTGAATTTTACACGATGACTAAACAATAACTAATATAGCAATTGACCGTCCAAAATTATATATATGAATTTAAGAGGGCAGACTCTAATTTTGAGAGTCACCAATTATCCATACGATGAGGACGGAGGCCATAAAAAAAGTGCCCTATAGGTCAATAGTTCCAAGACAAATAGATTTTCATCAAGGTATATAAAGTAGTGCAGACACCCAAATATAATTTAAGTAAATATCATTCATAATCCTTGAAAAATCTGCAATACTTCCTGTCAAGTACATTTAATGATCGCTGAGGTTTGAAAAAAAATTAAATAAGCTGAGCTGATTCAACTTAATTAACACTGATAGTGAAATCTAGGTCGAGTGTTCTAGGCAGCCTGCTTTCCATAGTTCTTTGTTTTCGTTTCCCTAATCTTGTTAATAAAGTATTATATTTTCATCAGATTTGGTTATATTTTGTTACAATTAAATTCACTTCTTAAAAATAATATATATGTTTGAAAAGTAGAAATATTTTCCGAGGATGAAAATAAAACACCATAATCAAGATTAAGAGAACTTAAACCCTTTCTCTTTAAACAAGGACATTTTGAAAACAGCAATGACGAGGAAGAATTCTACGAATTTCTAACAATGACAAATATGATTACTCCGAAAGATAGAACACAAGTTATGCCAAAACAAAGGAGAGCGATTGATCATCAACTGAAAACTCTGAAGATCTAGATAATACAATTTCCCCAAAAAAAAATTTTTTCCAGATAAAATCTCGACTCCTTACCCTCTAAAACGTTTCCAAGACGATATCATATCCCCAGCTACCCCAATAGGCAGACCTTTGACGTTATTTAATGAATTAAATAAGGCTATAGACACCCCGGGTGACCAAAAGCCAGAACAAGCCAACCAGGCACAAAGGAAAACACTGCGAGAAGCCATGGACCTAATTAATTACCCGATTAAGACCAGACAAAGTTCGTATGGAGCAAACCCGGCTACCAGTGAACGACAATATCGTGACATTGCAGTATCAAAACCAAAACCAAAGGACTGGGTATCTTGGAAAGAAACCAAGATGCAATCAATTCCCCATCCCCCTGAAGATATGGCTTTCAAACAATGGAAGAGCCCAAGGAAAACGTTTGAATCATCACCAAGTTCCCAGGAGTCATTCAATTCCCCTGATCCCAGGAATCAACAAGAAAAATTAATAAACAAACCCTCTACTTCTAGAGGAGAAGAAATTTTCAAAGAACAAGCAGGGTCAACGCCAAAATCTCAGATATCTTCTTCCAAAGAACGAAGAATTGATTCTGCAAACACGAGTTCTTCAGAAACTGGCAGTGAGTCAGAACAAGAGGAGCATACAGACTCAGAAAGAACAAGCCCAGAAAGCGCCAACCCATAAGCCAAGAAAGTGCCGCTAAAAGGTCAAAAATTTCAAAGGAAACACTAGCGCCACAGGAACTGCCCATAGAAAGAGGACAGAAAAAAAGAGTCCGTGCATCAATGGGATATTGGAAAATCTGGTTTATATCTGCCAGTCGAAATTAAACCTATTAGAAAAGCTCATAATTCACAGAGGAATCACCTTTTCCACTCAAATTCAATGTATGCTCTGTAGGTTCTGTACAAATAGACGTGGGATCAATTAACATACTGAGGACAAAAAAATTACAGAAATATAGAAATATTTTATACAGAAATTTTCTATACAGCAATTTTAACTTGCGAACAATATAAATTGTTACTGAATTTTACACAATGACTAAACAATAACTAATATAGCAATTGACCGTCCAAAATTATATATATGAATTAAAGAGGGCAAACTCTAATTTTGAGAGTCATCAATTATCCAAGCGATGAGGATGGAAGCCATAAAACAAGTGCCCTATAGGTCAATAGTTCCAAGACAAACAGATTTTCATCAAGGTATATAAAGTAGTGCAGACACCCAAATATACTTTAAGTAAATACCATTCGTAATCCTTGAAAAATCTGCAATACTTCCTGTCGAGTACATTTAATGATCGCTAAGGTTTGAAAAAAAAATGAATAAGCTGAGCTGATTCAACTTAATTAACACTGATAGAGAAGGCTAAGTCGCGTGTTCTAGGCAGCCTGCTTTCCATGGTTCTTTGTTTTCGTTTCCATAATCTTGTTAATAAAGTATTATATTTTCATCAAATTTGGTTATATTTTGTTACAATTAAATTCACTACTTAAAAATAATACATATGTTTACCTTACCCTCTAAAACGTTTCCAAGACGATATCATATCCCCAGCTACCCCAATAGGCAGACCTTTGACGTTATTTAATGAATTAAATAAGACTATAGACACCCCGGGTGACCAAAAGCCAGAACAAGCCAACCAGAAACAAAGGAAAACACTGCAAGAAGCCATGGACCTAATTAATTACCCGATTAAGACCAGACAAAGTTCGTATGGAGCAAACCCAGTTACCAGTGAACGACAATATCGTGACATTGCAGTATCAAAACCAAAACCAAAGGACTGGGTATCTTGGAAAGAAATCAAGATGCAATCAATTCCCCATCCCCCAAAAGATATGGCTTTCAAACAATGGAAGAGCCCTAGCAAAACGTTTGGATCATCACCAAGTTCCCAGGAGTAATTCAATTCCCCTGATCCCAGGAATCAACAAGAAGAATCAATAAACAAACCCTCTATTTCTAGAGGAGAATAAATTTTCGAAGAACAAGCAGGGTCAACGCCAAAATCTCAGATATCTTCTTCCAAAGAACGAAGAAGTGAATCTGCAAACACGTGTTCTTCAGAAACTGGCAGTGAGTCAGAACAAGAGGAGCATACAGACTCAGAAAGAACAAGCCCAGAAAGCGCCAACGCACACGCCAAGAAAGTGCAACTAAAAGGTCAAAAATTTCAAAGGAAACACTAGCACCACAGGAACTGCCCATAGAAAAAGAGGACAGAAAAAAAGTCCGTGCATCAATGGGATATTGGAAAACCTGGTTTATATCTGCCAGTCGAAATTAAACCTATTAGAAAAGTTCATAATTCACAGAGGAATCACGTTTTCCACTCAAATTCAATGTATGCTCTGTAGGTTCTGTACAAATAGACGTGGGATCATTTAACATACTGAGGACAAAAAAATGGAAGGCGACTATTTATGCCATCTATTAACACATATTTCTGACGAGGAGTGTCATATTCTTGTCAGGAGACATCCCGCTAAAAGGAATCAACAATAAAATCTGTGCAAAAGGACCCCCCCCCCAACAAATATTCTTTGATAGCATCCCTAATTCGTGAAAATTTCTGGCAAATATATAATGATGAAGAAGGTTTCACATTCGTTTGGCCTTTAAAGTTTTTATCAATACTGATGGAAAAAATTATGAAGTAATAGAAAATGAAAACTTGCTTCTTGGAATTTATGAAAACTATTTATGGTTCTGTGAGGAAAACAATCCATACACGATAAACATTTCAATCCATTTACCTGTACGAAGAGCAATACGACGAATTAAAAAATGTGACAACTAAATTCTACGAAGGTTGTGAAAACTTTGGATCAAAGATATTACCAGAAAGAGAGATAATCGTAAACGAAAAAACAGGCAATCCCTTTCAGTGAAAGGAGTTTACGCCGATGTGTGTGTGTGTGTGTATGTATGCACAGGAATATACATATATATATATATATATATATATATATATATATATATATATATATATATATATATATATATATATTTGAAGATCCCGTCTCGCCGTATGCCTAACAGCACATGATGTTTTATTGCCAAGTGACTAAGGACACTACAGTCATGTACACCTTTTGCGTGTTTTGTGGACTTGGGACCATAATGACCCATCTACTTGCCAGGAAATAAAATAAATCATTTTATTTCCTTTGTTCACCCTATCTTTGTGGGGCAAGGATCTTTACATGGTTTTTTTCTTCATAAATGAAAATGTATATTTAATTTATGTGCATGGAAATATCATTAATATGCTTAAACATTAATATGCTTATTTCACTTAAAAAGTTGAAATATTCTTAAAATTATTTTGGGAAACAATCGTAATATTAGTATTAGGTTAAATTTCTCAACAAACAAATAACAAAAACTAGTTCCCACAGTCTTAATAGGATCACTCAATAATAAAATTGTCCCAGATAATGGCAAAATAAATTCTCGATACAGAATCCATCTCTATAGCCCACACAAAGGAAAATATCATCTATAGCGCGGCCATATTGGTCATAGACTAACAAGGTAAAGAACTGTTTGCAAAAAATGGGACCACAACTATGATCTAGGAAAGTTTAAACCACATACATACAAATACGAATTAAAGTTGGCAAATACCACCAAACTTTGTCCAGCTAGGGGAGAGACAGGAATTAAATATAGTAGCAGAGAAGGGAAAATTTTGGCTCGTTTACCAACTGATAATAAGAAGACTGGAACGTCAATACAATGTTCTTTCCTGGTTTTGCAAAGGACCCTCACAAACTTGAAAAAATAGAAGCAAACCCCAATTGCATAAAATATGAAGGAGTACATCACCACTTACTTGAGATTGGCTATTATAACCAATTCTCGTATGACCCAAATTCCCCTAACAATACGTTAAAAAGATAGAAAATTTTTTAAAGCTTAAAAAGTCACGCCAAACCAAAAAGGATGCATACAAAACTAAAGAACTAATTACTAAAACCAAAGTAAGCGAACAGAATTAAAAAATAAAAACAATGCAATCTATCCTTTCTAGACACACCCGAAGAATTCCCGGAGAGCTTACACAAAGTAAAGAAATTTAAATTACAAACTGCTTGATTAATATAAGCCACTAACACTAAATGTCAATAAGAAAAACCTTGAGTAATCCAAACTTAAGTAAATTAACCCCCCCCCCCCCGCCCCGAAAAAATACAACAAAGAATAGTTGAACACCCCCAAGCATTAGACATCTTAAGCACACAAAGTTTACCGAATATATATAGAATAGATCATCAATTAAATGATGAAATTTTTGAATGAGCTTTAATCGAAGCCGTAACCAACTTAGAGTATGAAACTCTTGAATCCATTCTACACATCCCCCTTAAAGTTAAGGATGATTCAATAATAGAGATAATGATCCGACTCCCGTTCTGTTCCTTCTGAAAAAACAGTCAGAGAAAGTTACCAATATGAAGTAAATACGCATTATTAACTATATACTTAAAGTATTGGTAAACAGAGCCCCCAAGGAAGCTAACCCCTTAATCGCATCCTAATTGTTGAAGACCTAAGACATATGTATAACGAAGAAGGTTTTGCCATAATTTAATAAAACAAATAATTGAAGAAAAAACGGGTTTAATTTTTTTAAATAAAGCAGTGACAACTGCTTTAATTTTTTTAATTTTTAATTATTGTTTTATTTATGAAAGCCAATAAAGGGCCTAAAACAGTTTATGAAAAGATTATGTTGACTATGGATGGCCACAAGAGTCATACATCTTTGAAGTCATCAGAATTTGCAAAAGAAAAAAAAATATTAGGCTATTGTGCACATTACCAAATGCCACCCACATTTTGCAGCCCTCAGACCTAGGCATATTTAAGCCCCTTCAGAACAATTAGAAGAGCACGTAAACCTCTGGACAAAAGGACTCGTGTCCACCAAAAGGGGTCTAGAAGATATGTTTTTGTCAACATCGTCCATATATCTTTAGGAAGACAATGACCTCAGAGATATGTGCAAATGTGTTTAGGAAAAGTGGAATTTTCCCATGGAATCCCCCAAACATAGATTTTAGTAAGTTATTTGACCATGGGCCTAATCAAGATACAGCTAGGCCTACACAGAGTGTAATTTTACCAGAATGTGCAGAAATAAGCCTAAAAAACCCAACAAGTAGCAGCCAGGGCCCAATAAATAATTCTAGAATTATAGGCCAACCACTTGAACAAACAAAAGCATAATAATAAAAAAAAATCAAGGAAACGTATTAAACAAGCTACAATATAGGGAATTTGTCTCCAATGACCGACCGATTTGGACCGGTGCTACAGAACTGACAGATCTGCATAAATATTTGAGGTCCGTTGAAAAGGAGTATCTGTCAGAAGTACGGGCAACCTCAATACACCTTTGTACCTCTAAAGGGCCACTAGCCCCACTAGCTGAACCAATAACTGTTATCGACAAAACCACATCGTCATTCAATGAGACATTTGACAGAGGGATGTTTCCTGCACAAATCAATGAGGCACTTCAAGAGATTTCTCCTATTTCACCCAATAAAAACACCTTTGCAAACCTCTTACCTTCGTGTCAAGCCCTTACATTTGTGAAAAATCCTTTACTGGAAACATAATTACAAATCATTTTTTTTTCATTGGCAAGGTTTCTAGGACTGTAAAACAAATAGAAACTTTTGTTTGAAAGTTTCGATGGAAAAAATACCAAAAGTGACTATTTTGGAATAATTTCCAAAGATGGATATTTTCCGGTGAGATATTTTATGGGCGAAGGGGTTTTTCGGGGGGCGTTACACAAGCACAATTTAGAGCTAGTGAATGATTCAAATGGGAACATATGGGAAATAAATAAAAATGGAAATGACTTCTTTTGATGTAAACTTTCCTAAAACAGTTGATAAAAAGTGTTAATACAAAGTGAATACAGAGTGTTGTTAATGACTTTTAATACAAAGTGAAGATATTAACTCTCTGATTCCAATAGTCTCGTTATGGGAGAGGAGCTTCTGCCTAACAATAATAAAGTGACCTTTAAGAAAAAAAAATAACAAGAGGACCTAAAAAACAATGAGGCATTTGCTCTTAAGCTAAATGATGAATTACCAGAGTTGAATACAAGCAGGCTCCTTCAATTGGAAGGGTGACATACGAAAAAGATGCAGGAGAGGGTTTTATACACGGTATACCACACGAATACAAAATCGAAAGAGGAATCCCAAAAAATGGCGTATAGAGTTAAATTAATGGAGGATTTCAAGGAATGGGCTTCAGGCTGCGGGGACCCAAAAACAAAGAAGTTCACAAATCCGTTTGGGTGTAACCAAAAGATTGTCTTCTTTGAGTTTGAGGGGACAAAATACAAGTGGGAAAACTTCAACTCCACCCAAAGAGTGGAGCTATTCTTTGCAAAGTTGGCAGAATGTGAAATGCAGGGAAGCTCGCGAAATAAATGTACCCAGGGCTTAGATTTTATCACCACACGCGGTAAAGAGGGACCGATGAACTTGGATATAGCATGCATTAACTCCGTCGTGAAGGCCCTTGGCCATTTAGACAAAAGGCAGTGTTCAATGGTGACGGCTGAAAAGAGGCGTAAGGAACACCAGTGGGCTTTCAACCCCCACTCCTTCAATGGCGAGGATTACCGAAAGCTGAAGGATGGCGCCACGGATTTCATGGTTCCTGGGCTCTGGCGCTTGTCAAGGAATAAACTTCGTAACGAGGATCTACCAAACTTGACGGCCTAACGTTTGCTTCCAGGTGTCCTTCATGTTTCGTCATCAGCCTGGCGTCCCTGAGAATATGACCGTTCAGAAATTCACGAACCAGCACTTAGTAGAAGAAAAAGGAATGTACGTGATCCTCGTGGAGAAACACAAGACTGCAAGCATAAAGTCCGCTGGTTTTGCAATCAGCCTTGAGGAAGAAACGATTTTTCGCCCATACATGAAATTGTTTCAGCCGGCTCTGCTCAAGTCTGGTTTGCGGGTACCACAAAACTTCTTATTGTCAGAGAAGGGAGAAAAGCTGGTGAACGTCTCAAAAATATTGAATAAGTTTCTGGGGAAGATATTCCCGAACGGCATGAGGTCGGGGGTTAGTGTACCCCCCCAAACAATTATCCACCACCTAATCACGACCATAAACAGGAAGGCAACGAACATAACTCAGGAACAGCGACAAATGATGTATGACTATCTTTGTCACTCTGGTAAGTTTCGTTCATTCAATATAATTTTCATAATTTAAATTTCCTTTCCAGGTGAGCTCACCACTTAGCATAGTCAAAACTTGATGATGAATGTATTGTAAATTTGATTCAGGGAACAAGCTGCCATTTCGTTGAGGCTCTTAGCCACTCGTATCTCCTCCAGAAATGAATTAGCTTGCAGGGCTGTTTTTTGTTAGAATGTCTACCTCTAGTTCGTAAAAACTTTAAATCTAAGTGTCTATTTCCTCCTGTAGGATTTTCCTAACCATCCTGTCTTTTTCAGAAATAACTTCAAAGAAATACTACGAATTGTACGTGTTTTAGAAGATAGCCACAAGCAGGAAGTTGTTGGAGAAATGTGCAGAAGAAGCCAAAAAATATTCAGCTTCCGAAACCATTGGGAATTCCGACGAAGAAGAGGAGGAATCTAAGACCAATAAACGCCAATACATGGACGAAGCAACGAGAAAAAGGGCGGTCAATGACCTAAGTTTTACCTTACTTTCTGTGATATAGATTTCTTAAGCAGACTTATTTGACCCTTTTCTTTCTTTCCAGGCTCTCAACCATGTTCTGACAATAACCCCCATAAATACATCTGCTGAATTCAAGACAGCGACTCTTTCATTGATTAGACTGTAATCCCGACTTGACAGATCTGGGCCTACTGAAGTCGGTTAAGGACATCGCCTCACCAAGAGGTCCTCCAGAAACTCCACGCTCTGGTGTTTAATGTTTATTTATTGTTTTATTGATGAAAGCCAAGAGGGGACCAGGGTTATGAAAAGGTCGTTTTGCCTATGGATAGCCACAAGAGTCAACCATCCTTGAAGTCATCAGAATTTGCAAAGGAAAAAAAAAATATTAGGTTATTGTGTATATTACCAAATGCTACCCAAGTTTCGCAGCCCTTTGACCTAAGTATATTTAGGCCCCTTAAGAACAATTGGAAGAGGCACGTAAACCTCTGGACAAACGGACACGTGGATGAACAGGGAAAAGAATTGAAGTTATCTATAGTGGTCCGCCGAAAGGGGTCTAGAAGATGTCTTTTTGTCAACATCTTCCATAGATCTTTAGGAAGACAATGACCTAAGAGACATGTAAAAATGCTTTGAAGAAAAGTTGAAGTTTTCCATAATATCCCCAAAACATAGATTTTAGTAGGTTAACTGACATTGGGTCTACTTTTGATATAAGCTTTACTAAAACTGTTAATACAGAGTATTAATACAAAGTAAAATAGAGAAATTTAATTGAAAAAAATAAGAAAATTAGTTTGTTTTTCTTCCTTAAACAAATTTTTTTCTTCCTTATTCAGCATCACCGTTCAATATTTGTCGCAGTGTACAAAACGACCAGCGCAGCAGCGTATGCAATGGAAATACTGCATGGTCTGAACTCAAAACTATTTGATTCCCCTGGCACTCTTTGTCAAATTCGATTATGTTTCCTATCCCTGGAATATGATTTCCTAAAACTCCGAATAAGTCTAGTTCGAAGAGTTTGATTAATAAAGAGGAGGGGGTTGAAAAATATCCCCTCGGAAGCCATTTTTAAGTTTCTATATTCACTCCCTCTGTATCCTATTGAAATGCTTAAGAAATTGCACAAAAACAAAAGTCTACATTTTAGAAAATAATAAAATTTTCAGTAATTTCCGTTTAATTCTGATTTTTTTTTTACTCTAGCTTTGGGGCATAATGAATAATATATACATAATTTATATCATATATCAATATAGTAGAAAGAGAGGATGATTAATTAATCATCATAAAAATGAATCTTCTACCCCTATTCATATGGTTATTATTGATCATCGTTGGCAGTGCGTACTGTTTTGTTGCGTACTACGACGGTGAACAATCTGCCAAGTGGGTAATGATTTTCATAAGCGTTGCTGTATGTTTTATTCTTTATAAAGTAAGCCCTGACGAAGATAATTGGAAATTATACTATTCCCACACTGGTGAGGCGTCAACAAGCCTTGTGCAAGACAATAGTTGCCCATGTGGCTATGGGTTTGTCTTCGGCGTCATATCAGTTATGAGACTGCTGATTTTGTAAGCTATCGCCTCACCAAGGAGCCCTCCAGAAACTCCACGCTCTTGTATTCAACTTTTATATATTTTTTATTGATGAAAGCCAATAAAGGGCTTAAAAAGGGGTGTGGAAAGGTCGTTTTGAGCGTGGATGGCCACAAGAGTCAAACATCCTTGAAGTCATCAGAATTTGCAAAAGAAAAAAAATATTAAGCTATTGTGCATAATACCAAATGCTACCCATCTTTTGCATCCCTTGGACCTAGGTATATTTAAGCCCCTTAATAACAATGAGAAGAGGCACGTAAACCTCTCGACAAAAGGACACGTGGATAAACAAGACAATAGAATTGAAATTATCAATAGTGGTCCTTCAAAAGGGGTCTAGAAGATGTCTTTTTGTCAACATCTTTATATATCTTTAGGAAGACAACGCCCAAAGAGATATGTACAAATGCGTTAAGGAAAATTGGAAATTTCCCATGGAATCCCCAAAACATAGATTTTAGCAAGTAAACTGGCCTTGGACCTAATCAGGATGTAACTAGGCTTACAGAGAGTATAATTTTACCCAAATGTGCAGGAATAATTCTAAAAACGCAACAAATAGCAATCAGAGTCCAATAAATAATTCTAGAATTATAGGCCACCCACTTGAACAAAACAAAGTCAAAATAATAAAAGAACATCTAGAGAAAAGTATTGAGCAAGCTACAAAAAATATATTAAAATATATACCATATATACCAGTGAGTGATATCAACAAGCGACTGTCTTCAAGTATCAAAAGATATCTAGTTTATTTTAAAACTAATCTATTCAAATTTCCCGATGTGATTGAAACAGTCAATTTTCAAATTGACCTCATGGACCATCAATATTCAATAGCGATTGAGAAGACAATACGATCCTATAATGAAATTTTAAATCAGTTTATCAGTCAATACACTTACGTCTTTGCCCCCACAAACAATTTCCACTTATCAGCTATCACAATAGCAATTTAATCGGTATTTCCCAAAATTAGAAACACAAGAATAACAAATTTCTTCCCCATCCCTCTTGTTTGTATTTCACTTATATAGTTAAAATATTCTTAAAATTATTTTGGGTAACAATAGTAATGGTAGTATTAGGTTAAATTTCCCAACAAACAAATAACAAAAACTAGTTCCCACAGTCTTAATAGGATGACTGAATAATAAAATTATCCCAGATAATGGCAAAATAAATTATCGATACAGAATCCATCTCCATAGCCCACACAAAGGAAAATATCATGTACACCGCGGCCATATTGGTCATAGACGAACAAGGTAAAGAACTATTTGCAAAAATTGGGACCACAACTAAGATCTATGAAAGTTTAAACCACATACATACAAATACAGATTAAAGTTTGCCAATACCCCAAAACATTGTCCAGCTAGGTGAGACAGGAATTAAATATAGTAGTAGAAAAGGGAAAGTTTTGGCTCGTTTACAACTGATAATAAACAGACTACAACGTCAATACAATATTCTTTCTTGGTTTTGCAAAGGACCCTCACAAACTTGCCTTCTTTTGATAGACAAGTATTGGGCTCCCAAAATTTCCTACAAAATTGAAGCAAACCCCAATTGCATAAAATGTGAAGGAGTGCATCACCCCTTACTTGAGATTGGCTATTATAACCAATTCTTATATGACCCAACTTCCCCTAACTATACGTTAAAAAGATATAAAAATCTTTTAAAGCTTAAAAAGTCACGCCAAACCAAAAAGGATGCAAACAAAACTAAAGAACTATTAACTAAAAACCAAAGTAAACGAACAGAATTACAGAATAAGAACTTTTGAATGATCTTTTTGAAATTGTTGAATGATCTTTAATAGAAGCCGTAGCCAACTGAGATTATGAAACTCTTGAATCCATTCTACAAATCCCCCTTATAGTTAAGGATGATTTAATAATAGAGATAATGGTCCGACTCCCATTCTGTTACTTCTGACAAAAACAGTCAGAGAAAGTTTCCAGTATAAAGTAAATACGCATTATTAACTTTCGAAGTATTGGTAAACAGAGCCCCCAAAGAAGCTAACCTCTTAATCACAATCCTAATTGTTGAAGACCTAAGGCATATGTATGACGAAGAAGGTTTTGCCATAATTTAATCCTTGAAATTTCTATCAAAATTGGTAGAAAAGAATTAAAATTTGTAAGAAGAACAGAATTTGCTCCTTATTTTATACAAGAACTATGTGAGCCCAAATCGTGTTGAATCCGAATCAGGTCAAGCAGTATATTATTTTAATGAACAAGATTATGAGGAGCTGAAGAAAATAACAATTAGCCTATACCAAAACGACGAGTAATTTGGTTCGAAAATAATACAAGGTGTCGATATAACTGTCTACGGGAAAAAATCAACTGCATGAATTCCTTATTTTACCCTAGACAACTGATCATTAGCACAGTTCGTGTTAGCTCGAACCAATCAATATCAGCAGAATTGTGCAGAAAACAAATACGTCTAAATAAAGTAAACTTTGTTACTTTATTTTAAGGAATGTTGAACAACCTGAAGATTATGTTGAAAAGCCAAAAGATTATGTTGAAGATCATGTTGATAATGATGAAGACGATTATGAGCGAATATATAAAGATATGATGCGATTTCAAAAATCCTGCAACGACTATTATCAGAAATTTAGGGTAAACATTCTGTACGATTCTGTCATAGACGAGAGTTGGAAAATTTATTCATCCAATCAGAAACATTTTACTTAAAGGATTAAAGTTTTTCTGTCTATTCACTGAAGAAACATCAAAAAGCACTGGCAACTTTTTACGGAGTACTGAGTCTTCGCTAGGTAATTTGCTGCTACTTACGAGTCGTATGATCCACGTTTATTACTCCATATGATCTTGAATGCCTTGAACGGTAGAGGGCGATGGAGGTAAGTGATGCTGAACGCCAAAAACAATTCGTCAGTAGTGTTTGCAGACTGAACAGACTTAAAGTATGGTCACGATAAGTCAACCCTCATCATCTTATCACCAATGTATTTCCGGTCTGCTTTTTTGAAGTGAGATGCTCTTCTTGCTTTCTGGATCTGGCTTAAGCAAGCAATTGGCACAGCTTTTAGGTATCATTGCTTATCTCCGACATTTCAATTTCTGTTGCTACTCAATCTCAAATATTTTTACTTACCCATTTCCAAGTAGGCTCTCCCTTTTAGGATTTACTTGTTGATGCACCTCTGTCTTCTTCGATAGTGGATCCATTCATTTCTTTAAATTAAGACCAGCAGTGCTAAATCTAAAGGAGGAGGAGGAAGCTTGTCGAAATATCTGCATTTATCTTCTCTTTTTGTTTTAAAAAAAGCTCAAAATCACCCTCGTTTTCTACATTATATTTCCTCGTTTGTGTCAGGTATTTATATTTCCTATCAAACTATTGTATTTCCTTTAATTTGTGTTTATATTTCCTGTCATTTGTATATCCTATATCCTATGAAATTTGACACAAGTTTCAAAGTCCGCAAGAACAATATTAACACAAGTCCGCTGGTGTTGCACTCACCCTCGACGAGCAAAAGATTTCGCTCGGACGGCTCTGCTCAAGCCTGGTGCGCCGGTCCCGCCAAACTTCTTGTTATCAACGAAGGGAGGAAAGTTGGCGAACGTATCCAAAATTATGCAGAGGTTTCTGGGGAAGATTTTTCCGAACGGCATGAGACTGGGGGTTAGTTTCCCCATCCAAACAACCGTCCGCCGCCTCATCACGACAATAAATTGAAAGACAAGACACAAAACAAAGGAGCAGCGGGATATGATGCATGCCTATCTTTGTCACTCGGGTAAGTTTCGCTCATTCTACATAATTTTCATAATTTAAATTTCCTTTCCAGGTGAGCTCATCACTTAGCATAGTCAAATATTGATGTTGAAACTACTGTAAATTTGATTCAGGGAACAAGATGCCATTTCGTTGAGGTTCTTAGACACTCGTACTTCCTCCAGAAATGAATTAACTTGCAGGGCTGTTTTTCGTTAGAATGTCTACCTCTACTTCGTAAAAACTTTAAATTTAAGTGTCTAGTTCCTCCTGTAGGATTTTCCTAACCATTCTGTTTTTTTTTTCAGAAATAACTTCAAAGAAACACTACGAATTGTACGTCTTTCAGAGGATCGCCGCAAGCAGGAAGTTGCTGAAAAAATGTGCAGAAGAAGCCAAAAAATGTTCTGCTTCCGAAACCATTGGGAATTCCGGAGACGAAGAGGAGGACTCTAAGACTAATAAACGCCAATGCATGGACGAGGCTACGAGAAAAAGAGCGGTCAATGACGTAAGTTTTACTTTACACTTTATGATATAGATTTCTTAAACAGCCTTGTTTGACCCTTTTCTTTCTTTCAGGCTCTCAACTTGACTAAATATTAGTTGACACTTTTCTTTCTTTCCAGGCTCTCAACCGTGTTCTGACAATAAGCCCCATAAATACATCTGCTGAATTCAAGACAGCGACTCTGTCATTGATTAGATACTACAATCCCGACTTGACAAATCTGGGCCTACTGAAGTCGGTTTAGGTCCTCTAAAGCAGGGTACTTAGGCAGGTCCGACTTCAGGCGATCCTAAAATCAATCTCGGAGAAACGTGGTCTTGGCTCGGACGTTTTGGACGCCCTCACGGAAGAAAACTTCGATACAGCTGTTCGTCAACTAGACTACAAGGACACCCTGCCGTCTCTTGTACAGGTCTGGCAAAAATACAACAGGACTGTAACACAAATAGAAACTTTTGTTTGAAATGTTCGATTGAAAAAATACCAAAAATAACTTTTTGGGAATAATTTCAGCAGATGGATATTTTCCGGGGAGATATTTTCTGGGAGAAGGGCTATATGCCGGGAACATTACAGGAGCACAATTGAGAGTTAGTGAATGAATAAAATGGAAACATATGGGAAATAAATAAAATACGAAATTACTACTTTTGACACAGATTTTCCAAAAACTGTTAATACAAAGTGTTAATAACTTTTAATACAAAGTGCAGAATTTGCACAAAAACAAAAGTCTACATTTTAGAAAATAATAAAATTTTCAGTAATTTCCGTTTAATTCTGACTTTTTTTTTACTCTAGGTTTGGGGCAAAATGAATAATATATACATAATTTATATCATATATCAATATAGTAGAAAGAGATATAGTAGAAGATATTAAATATCTAATTCCAACAGTCTTGTTATGGAAGAGGAATTCCTACCTAACAATAATCAAGTCATCTTTAAGAAAAAAACAAAAACTTGATTTTTTCTAGTAATTTCTAGTAATTACTGCTACACTTCGAGAGTCTCAAATACCTGCTGTAACAAAGGCATTATACTATTTCAACTTCGTCTAATCGAGAACTTTGAGTAGAAGAAGAGTAAATTAAATGTGATGGACATTCTGTGTGACTTCTGATCTTCCATAATGCCGAGGCCATCAGTGGAATGTCTCAAAATTCATTGTCATTTAAAAAAAACTGAAGTATATATCCCCCAATCCCACCAAGCACAAAATGACCAAAAGGCCCTCCTTCACGACAGCTGATGTATACTTATGAATTCCAATATACAATTTTATGAAATAGTAAATCGGTTTACTTTAAAAAAAAGTTTCAAACCAAAAATTAAGTAACATTTTTCTTCAATAAAAGGGACATATCATTCTCGTTCCTCTATTATTCCAGTTCAGTTAGGAGATAAACCCCATTACAGGGGTTATTGAGATCTTTGAAAGCGAGTGTCTAGGACAGGTAAGAAAAGCTTCTTGGGATAAAATTAGAGCTAAAAAACATCCCCCTGGAAACCATTTTTAAGTTTCTATATCTACTCCTTCTGTAGTCTATTGAAATGCTTAAGAAATTGCACAAAGACAAAAGTCTACATTTTAGAAAATAATAAAACTTTCAGTGAATTCCGTTTAATTGTTTTTTTGTTGTTGTTTTTTTACTCTAGTTTTGGGGGCATAATGGATAAAAAACACATAATTTATATCACATATCAATATAGTAGAAAGAGAGGACAGTTAATCAATCATCATAAAAATGAATTTTACCCCTAGTCATATGGCTATTACTGATTATCGTTGGAAGTACGTACTATTTTGTTGCGTATTGCCATGGTGAACGATCTTCCAAATGGGCAGTAAATTTCCTAGGCGTTGCTGTATATTTTATTCTTTATTAAGTGAGCCCTGACAAAGATAATTGGCAATTTGACTATCTCCAGACTGGTAAGGCGTCAACAAGCCTTGTGCAAGACAATACTTACCCATGTGCCTATGCGTTTGTCTTTGGCGTCCTATCAGTAATGGCTCTGCAGATTGTGTTAGCCGTCGTCTCACCAGAAAGCCCTCCAGAAACTCCACGCTTTGGTGTATAATTTGTATTTATTGTTTTATTGATGAAAGCCAATAAAGGACCTAGAAAGGATTACGAAAAGGTTGATTCGATTATGGATGGCCAGAAGTGTTATACAAGCTTGAATTCATCAAAATTTACAAAAGAAAAAAAATATTAGGATATTGTGCATATTTCCAAATGCTACCCACCTTTTGCAGCCCTTGGACCTAGGTATATTTAAGCCCCTTAAGAACAATTGGAAGAGGCACGTAAACCTCTGGACAAAAGGACACGGGGATAAACACGGCAATAGAATTGAAATTAACAATAGTGGTCCAACGATAAGGATCTAGAAGATGTCTTTTTGTCAATATCTTCCATATATCTTTGGGGAGACAATGACCTCAATGAGATGTACAAATGCGTTTAGGAAAAGTGGAATTTTTCCCATGGAATCCCCAAAACACAGATTTTAGTAAGTTAACTGACCTTGGGTCAAATCAGGATGTAGCTAGGCCTACAGAGTGTAATTTTACCAGAATGTGCAAGAACAGGCCTAGAAAACACAACAAATAGCAACCAGGGTCCAATAAATAATTCTAGATTTACAGGCCAAACACTTGAACAAACCAAAATCAGAATAATAAAAGAACATTTAGAGAAAAGTATTGAGCAAGCTACAATACGGGACTTTGCTTCCAATGACGGACCGATTTAAATCGGTCCTACAGAAATAAGAGGTTTGTATTAACATTGGAGGTCCGTTGAAAAGGAGAATATGTAATAAGTACGGGCAACCTCAATGCACTTCTGTGCTTCAACAGGGCCACTAGCCCCACTAGCTATACCAGTGATTGATATCGACAAAACCATATCGTCATCAAATGAGACATTTGATTGAGGGATGTCTCCTGTACAAATCAATGAAGCACTGCAAGAGAATACCCCAACCTCACCCAATAAAACACCTTTGCAAAAAAAGTGTGCAGGAGTGTAAACCCCTCACGAATATAAGGGGTTTCACTTACCTTCGTGTGAAACCCCTTAAATTCGTGAGAAATCCCTTAATGGAAACATGATTGCAAATCAGTTTTTTTTTCCTTTGCAAGGTTTCTAGGACTGTAACACTAATAGAAACTTTTGTCTGAGCTAAAAAAAAAATATCCCTTTGGCAGCAAGTTTTAAGTTTCTACATCTACTCCTGTAGCCTATTAAAATGCTTAAAAAATTTCACAAAGACAAAACTCTACATTTTAGAATACTAAAAGAACATTTAGAGAAAAGTATAGAGCAAGCTATAATACAGAACCTTGTCTCCAATAACGGACCAATTTAGGCCGGTGCTACAGAAATGAGAAGTCTGTATAAATATTGAGGTCCGTTGAAAAGGAGTAACTTTCAGAAGTACGGGCAGCCTCAACGCACCTCTGTACTTCCACAGGGCCGCTAGCCCCACTAGCTATACCAGTGATTGATATCGACGAAACCACAACGACATTCGAAGAGACATTTGACAGATGGGTGTCTTCTGTCCAAATCAATGAAGCCCTTCAAAAGATTCCTCCAATCTCTTGCAAACACCTTTGCAAACCTCTTACCTTCGTGGGAAAGCCCTTACATTCGTGAGAAATTTTAAATAATTTCCATTTAATTCTGATTTTATTTTATTCTTACTCTAGGTTTAGGGAATATCGGAAAATAGACATATAATTTATATCATACATCGATATAGTTGAAAGAGAGGACGGTTAATCAGTCATCATAAAAATGAGTTTTCTACTCCTAATTTTCGTTTTTCCGTAATTTCCGTTTGATTCTGATTTTTGTTTTTGTTCTTTTGTTGTTGTTTTTTTACTCCAGATTTGGGGCATAATGGATAATAAACACATAATTTATATCATATATCGATATAGTAGAAAGAGAGGACGGTTAATCAATTATCGTAAAAAATCAATTTTCTACCCCTAGTCATATGGTTATTTCTGATCATCGTTGGCAGTGCGTACTGTTTAGTTGCGTACTGCCACAGTGAACGATCGGCCAAGTGGGTAATGACTTTCATAAGCGTTTATGTATATTTTATTCTTTCTAAGGTGAGCCCTGACGAAGATAATTGGCAATTTCACTATTCCCAGACTGGTGAGGCGTCAACAAGCCTTGTGCAAGACAATAACTGCCCATTTGCCTATGGGTTTGTCTTTGGCGTCCTTATTTCGTTACCCGTTGCCTCACCAGGAAGCCCTCCAGAAACTCCACGCTCTGGTGTTTAATTTTAATTTATTGTTTTATTGAAGAAAGCCAAGAATGGGCCTAAAAAGATTTATGAAAAGGTCGTTTTGACTATGGATGGCCACAAGAGTCATTCATGCTTGAAGTAATCAAAATTTGCAAAAGAAAATAAAATATTAGGCTATTGTGCATATTACCAAATGCTACCCACGTTTCGCAGCCCCTGGACCTAGGTATATTTAAGAACCTTAAGAACAATTGGAAGAGGCACGTAAACCTCTGGACCAAAGGACACGTGTATCAAAATGGGAAAAGAATTAAAATTATCTATAGTGGTCCGCCGAAAGGGGTCTAGAAGATGTCTTTTTGTCAACATCTTCCATATATCTTTAGGAACACAATGACCTAAGAGATATGTACATATGCGTTGAGGAAAAGTGGAAGTTTTCCATGGAATCCCCAAAACATAGATTTTAGCGGGTTAACTTGGGCCTACTTTTGATATAAACTTTTCTAAAACTGTTAATACAAAGTGAATGCAGAGAAATTCAATTGAAAAACATGGGAAGTTAGTTTGTTTTTCTTCTCTAAACAAATATTTTCTTCCTTATTCAGCATCACCATGCAGTGTTCGTCGCAGTGTAAAACACGACCAGCGCAGCAGCAAATTCAATGGAGGTACTGCATGGTCTGAACTCAAAACTATTTGACTGCCATGGCCGACTCTTAGTCAAATTAGATTATGTTTCCTGTCCCTGGAATATGATTTCCTGAAAGTCCTAAAAAGTATAGTTCGAAGAGTTTGATTAATACAGAGGAGGGGTTGAAAAATATCCCCTTTGAAGTCATTTTTAAGTTTCTATATCTACTTCCTATGTAGCCTATTGAAATGCTTAAGAAATTGCACAAAGACAAAACTCTACATTTGAGAAAATAATAAAATTTTCAGTTATTTCCGTTTAATTCTGATTTTTTTTTTACTCTAGGTTTGGGGCATAATGAATAATATATACATAATTTATATCATATATCAATATAGTAGAAACAGAGGACGGTTAATCAATCATAATAAAAATGAATTTTCTACCCCTATTCATATGATTATTATTGATCATCGTTGGCAGTGCGTACTGTTTTGTTGCGTACTACCACGGTGAACGATCTGCCAAGTGAGTAATGACTGTCATAAGCATTGCTGTATGTTTTATTCTTTATAAAGTGAACCCTGACGAAGATAATTGGCAATTTCACTATTCCCAGACTGGTGAGAAGTCCAAAAGCCTTGTTCAAAACAATACTTGCCGATGTACCTATGGGTTTGTCTTTGGCGTCCTTTGAGTTATGGGACTACTGATTTTATTAGCCGTCGCCTCACCCAGGAGCCCTCCAGTAACTCCAAGATCTTGTATTTAATTTTTGTTTATTGTTTTATTGATAAAAGCCAATAAAGGGCCTAAGAAGAGTTATGAAAAGGTCGTTTTGACTATATATGGCCACAAGAGTCATACATCCTTGAAGTCATCAGAATTTGCAAAAGAAAAACAATATTAAGCTATTGTGCATAATACCAAATGCCACCCACTTTTTGCAGGCCTTGAATCTAGGTATATCTAAGCCCCTTAAGAACAATTGGAAGAGGCACACAAACCTCTGGACAAAAGGACAGGTGGATAAACACGGCAACAGACTTGAAATTATCAATAGTGGTACACCGAAAAGGGTCTAGAAAATATCTTTTTGTCAACATCTTTAACATATCTTTAGGAAGACAATGCCCTAAGAGATATGTACAAATGCCTTAAGGAAAATTGGACTTTTCCCATGGAATCCCCCAAACATAGATTTTAGTAACTTAAATGACTTTGGGCAAAAACAGGATGTAGTTAGGCCTAGAGAGAGTATAATTTTAACAAAATGTGCAGGAAAAGGCCTAAAAAACACAACAAATAGTAACCAGAGTCGAAAAAATAATTCTAAAATTTTAGGCCAGCCACTTGAAAAAAAACAAAATCTAAATAATAAAAGAACATTTAGAGAAAAGTATAGAGCAAGCTATAATACAGAACTTTGTCTCCAGTGATGGAACAATTCGGACCAGTGCTACAGAAATGACAAGTCTGTATAGATATTGGAGGTCCGTTGAAAAGAAGTATGTGTCAAAAGTACGGGCAGCCTCGACGCACCTCTGTACTATTACAGGGCCGCTAACCCCAATAGCAGTAATAATGATTGGTATCGACGAAACCACATCGTCATTCAAAAGCAATTGGACATTAAGAACAATTGGAAGAGGCACGTAAACCTCAGGACAAAAGGACACGTGGATGAACATGGTAATAGAGTTGAAAGTATCTATAGTGGTCCGCCGAAAGGGGTCTAGAAGATGTCTTTTTGTCAATATCTTCTGTACATCTTTGTAAAGACAATGATCTCGGAGAGATGTAAAAATGCGTTTAGGAAAAGTGGAATTTTTCAATAGAATCCCGAAAATATAGATTTTAGTAGGTTAACTGACCTTGGGCCTACTTTTCATGTAAACTTTCCTATAACTGTTAATACAAAGTGAACACAAAAATAGACGCTTTTGTTTGAAATGTTCGATGGAAAAAAAATACCAAAAGTGACTATTTGGGAATAATTTCCCCAGATGGATATTTTACGGAGAGATGATTTTTCGGGGAAGGAGTATTTTCCGGGGGGCATTACACAAGCACAATTGAGAGTTAGTGAATGATTCAAATGGGAACATATGGGAAATAAATAAAATGGAAAATGACTACTTTCGATGCATACTTTCCTAAAACTGTTGATAGTGAGTGTTAATAGAAAGTGGATACATAGTGTTAATAACTACCTACAGAGTGTCTACAGTTTAGAAAATAATAGAATTTTTAGTAAATTCCGTTTAATTCTGTTTTTGTTTTTTTTACTCTAGGTTTGGGGAATAAACTGATAATAAATAAATAATTTATATCATATATCAATATCGTAGAAAGAGAAAACGGTTAATCAGTCATCATAAAAATAAATGTTCTACGCCTACTCATATGGATATTATTGATCATCGTTAGCAGTGCGTACTGTTTTGTTGCGTACTGCCACGGTGAACGATCTGCCAAGATAATGACTTTCATTAGCGTTGCTGTGTGTTTTATTCCTTATAAAGTGAGCCCTGACTAAGATAGTAGGCAAATTCAACATTCCCAGACTGGCAAGGCGTCAACCAGCCTTGTAAAAGACAATACTTGCCCATGTGCAGATGGGTTTGTCTTTGGCGTCCATTCAGTTAAGGGACTGCTGATTTCGTTACCCTTCGCCTCATCTGGAAGCCCTCCAGAAACTCCACGCTCTGGTGTTTAATTTTTATTTATTGTTTTATTGAAGCCAACTTCTTCCGTAAATTAAAAAAAAAGTATATATATAATATATATATATATATATATATATATATATATATATATATATATATATAAGAAAAAAAAAGAGGATAGTTTTTCTTTGGCGTCCTTTCAGTTAAGGGACTATTTCGTTATCCTTCTCCTCACCTGGAAGGCCTACAGAAACTCCACGCTCCATTATATATATATATATATATATATATATATATATATATATATACCTGTTGTAGCACAGTGGATTGGTGCTCTGCTTGGCAATACGGGGCCCAGGGTTCGATCCCCGCCGCAGCAAGGTTGGGCAACAAGCTTGCTATTTGTTCCTGTAAAAACACCCAGTAATTGAAACGTCGATTCGACACCCTATGCGCCAGCAATGGCTCTGGAGGATCTGTATCCTATTATATATTTTTGTTAATAACAGCGTTTCAATTTTGATGCTTTTATTGTGCTTATGTAAAGTATAAAAAGCTGAATAAGTAATTAACAAAAGTGAAAAGAAAAAGATTTTTAAAGTGTTTGTTTAAGTGTATTTTAGTGTTTAAAAGTTGTGTATTTGGTTTTTAACCGTGTTTTACTTGATTTTGTGTGTAGATAGTAAAGATTAGTGTAGTTAACATGTCTGATGTGCCACCTTATGATGATACAATAGAATTTAGAGACAAAGTGCCATATTTATCTATCTTGGATGAATATGATGAAGAATTTAAAACCAATGATGCTTATAAGGAGGGGAGGGCCGTATTGGTAACTTTGGAAAACAATGATCCGGAAAGTCAGGAGTATAAAGACGCTAATAAAAAACATAAAGAATTGAATACTAGAATAGAACAGGACAATAAACAAAGATATGAGCTCATACGTGCTCAGGGTTATAATCCAGTTACATTCACAGCTGACGAAATGATGGCAGATCTTATTGCTAAAACCGCTGTTAATTCAAGTCCTGCAAAGCCACAAGTGTCAAATCCGAGACCTACTATAGACATATCATCATCAAGAGCTAGGGGAGTATCAGCTGATAAGTGGGGGGTTAAAAATTATGAAAAAGATGTAGAGGAATTTAGGAAGAAAGTGGGCATTGAAACATTTGATGGAATCAAGACATTAAAACACAAGCAAGTGATTTGAAGATTGAAAAATACGATGAAGATGCACCTGATCCAGAAGATGTTAGAGAATTAATGTACCTTTTTGAACTCTTTAACGGCCAAATACCTATTCTCACGAAAGAGTAACCATAGGGCCTTTGCGTAGGAAAGAATATCTAGTAATACCACCAGATTATATAGTACCCGAAATTGCACCATTTTACGTAATGACACAGTCAGCTAGGGATTTACTTGATGTGCGACAATTCTTTCAGATAGCATATTTGAACACACAAGTTTTCAAAGATGACCTTAAAAACGGTGGTAGAGACATTGCCACTGGCTTCCATAAGGGCCTTCATCGTTCAAGACGATTGGCTTGACCCTGAAGAACTTAATGAAGTTAGAAGGGCTGAACAAACAGAAATGCCTAAGAAAGATGATATAAAAGAGTCCAAAAAGAGGATCACCAACAAAAAGGATGATAACAGTGGGATAAATCCGGATCTTGTCGTAGTGATATAGCAAAATGTTCCAAAGTTGCTAAGCTTATACCAATGGCGGCTGAATTGGTTTTTCGTACAAGAGGCCATCATTACATTAATGAGCTAATGGACGAGTATAAACAGGTATATACAAATATACTAAAAGCTTGTTTAGCCGGTGATGTATTTGATTTCTTTCCACCAGCATACTTGTTTCACAAACTTGCACATTTCGTTTCAGTCAAACGTGCGTATGAGGTAATACAGGCAAGCAAAGCTAGCACCATTTCTGAAGTTCCCCGTGTTATAGAGATTAGGGCTGACTCAACACCTGCAGGCACAGCTGTAGTTTGTTCTTCATGTGCTGTCCTAAGACAAATGAAGAACAAATATTGGTATCAGGAACTGTTTGATCTTTGTAAATCAGATATCATTAAAATTGAAGCAATGGACTTGTTGATAAAACAAAATCCAAGAAAGTAGGACATCAATCATGTTGCTTATAGATGTCCCAGATTATCGCCCGCCGAATTGATACAGCTTGAAGATGCTAAAAAGTCAGCTGCTAATTGGTCACCTATTATTCAAGAATATATCAATGCAAATATGGATACATCAAGAGGTGCTACGAAATCGTCTTTAGTAGGGATTAAAGCGATTGCCAAATATGCTCAAACTGACTCAGGCACACCTCGTGCTATGACTTATTTCTTCAAGCGTTCTCTTTCATCTGCTGGTAAAGCCCTTAATCTTACTGATATTATGGGGAGAAGGACTAGGCCGTCGTCAAACATGGAGGATATGGATTAGACGCAGATACAGGTTGTTTGATCGGTATCCTTAATATCTGGGAAATTTTTGTGTTTTCTTGTGTTTTGTCTGTTTTTTACTTGATTGATGTAATTGAGATAGTTTAGTTGTCATATTGTATACACGAGACTAGTAGTACAACTGGTAAAATCGAATGAAATCGAAAATAATTAGTAGATATACTCGAGTGCTTTAATAAACAAAAAAATAGAGAATTTGAGAATTTAAAGTGCCGAGACCCTATAGGCAAGTGTATTCTCCTGATGAGCCCTTGTGTTGGGTTGTTGCCTCTGAATTATTTGTCTTTATTGTTTCTATTGTTTGGTAAATGACGACTTATACTTATTGACGACATGACTGCCTGTCCATGGATTATTCTTTCTGGTTGATTGTGTTTGGCTATGCTGTTTGGCCTATGTGATTGTATGGATGAGTCGGGTTAAGGCCTCATTCAAGTGCTGGTCTATATTAATCACTAATTTAGGAAAACAGTCTTCCTTTTCTCCTTCTGTCTCCTTTTTTTTAATGTGTTTGTGCTGTTGCATTGGTGATTCCTTTTTTCATAATATATATATATATATATATATATATATATATATATATATATATATATATATATATATATATATATATATATATATATATATATATATATATATATATATATATATATATATATATATATATATATATATATATATATATATATATATATATATATATATATATATATATAATATATATATATATATATATATATATATATATATATATATATATATATATATATATATATATATATATATATATATATATATATATATATATATATATATATATATATATATATATATATTATATATATATATATATATATATATATATATATATATATATATATATATATATATATATATATATATATATATATATATATATAATATATATATATATATATATATATATATATATATATATATATATATATAAATTACAAAACTGTTTTTACAGGCCTGAGCTTGAAAATAGGCTCAATCTTTTATCTGATTTGAGATTTGCTATAAAAAAAAATTCATGAGACTATTTTTATAATAAAATTGGTCGAAAATTTACGAATTTTTCTCTGTTTACCGTATTTTGTTACATCAATATCTAATTCCCAAAAAACTATAGTTTCTTCCTAAGTGGTATTTCAGCAGATTCATTGATGTCTTTATCACTGGAACAGTTTTTTTTTGTTCTTGGAATTAATTAGCTTTTTAATATTTAACTTTTAATGGAAAACAAATATTTTGCACCGAGATTTTGTAAATGAAAATATCGGACTTTCAACCAAGTAACAAAAAGCTGAGGAAGATAACACTTAAAAAAAAACATGAAAAAAGGCGTTTCCCCTAGTTTTTTGTATTTGAAATATTGACAAATTCAATTCTCAAATAGAAAGAGAAATTAATTTTTCATACAAAATGAATCAAAACTCAGCTACTTTTTAAATGGCAAGGATTTTCAGAAAAGGTATCAGTCAATTTAATCTATAATAGATTTAATTAATATGCATTATTATGTGTTTATCATCCATTTTGTCCAAAAACTAGAGTAACTGAAAATCAAACTGAAACCGAAATCACGGAAAAATTAATTTTCCTCTCTTTTCTTTAATCATATACCTCCTGAGATTTCTGCATCATCATGAAATAAGTTGCTGTCACGATTTCTTCTAATATATAAATCTGATATCCATATTAACAATAAGTACTTATATCTTATAGCCACTGCACCTAAGAAGTGAAGTTAGGTTAATCCTAATGCAACAATTTTTACTTCAGAATATTCCGAATAATTGCAGCTAACACTTTTTTATGCAGATCCACTATACTTTAATCCCCCCTCCGTCTTATGTGCAAATATATATCACAAATTATATATTTTCCAGCTATTCTCGCAATGCACCTCCCTTGTTTCAAACTGTGTAACTGTAAGTTGAATCAACTGTGACGAAACAAAAATTGAAAAGAAACAAGTTAGGGAGAGAAAACGCATTGAAAATTAAAGGGAGGGGGAATAGCTCCCACTACGTCATGAAATTGCTATTTAAAGATGGAGCGTATACCTTAACCCATAAAAGGAAGTCGAATGTCCCAAACTACTCTGTAAATGTTCGGAATATTGTATAAAACTAAGTTAGGTCATTTATTAGGCCCACAAGAAAATATTCTTTTTAACCTACTTACAGCAAAAGACCCTTTTCTAACTATTTTGGTATTGAAAGAAGCCAATAGCTGAACAAATTCAAGATCAACTGATAAGTGTCAGAAAATGTTAAATCTATTCAAAGAAGAGTCTTGCGAAAAATTTTCCAAGAAGATGAAGTTCCATTTTTTTCTTCTCAAATACATTTAGTTTAGAAGAACTTAAGCAGGAGAGGTAACTTTTGCCTCTGTTTTCAAAAAAATGCAGTGCAAAACGTTTTCATGGATAATAATTCTCTCAAAAGATCCTCCTTAAGCAGACCTGATCCATCATGGACCGTCAATCAGGCGGTTCTTATCTTATTTTTCAACTTCAAAATACGAAATCAAAATGCCCTTATATCAGTCAAAATATTAACAAAATATCCAACTAATTTACTGCTTGTTGTTTATAAATATTCGCTAAGCTCCTCCTTTTTCAGCTTTAATTGGCCTTTTTTTGAATTTTCCAGTCTAATCTGTTTTAATTTTCATGACATGCTATGGCCCGTGTATGTTTATATATGTTTTTTTATCTTTTATTTAACTGTTATCTTTTTTTTTATATTTTGCTAAAACTACGGTGTATTCTTTTGTTAATTTTGAATGTATAAGCATTTTTAAACCTTTTTTATGGTTTTAACTTCTAACCTTTTTAAACTTTTCTATTTTCAGTGTTGACCCCAAAATACGAGTTAAGCTCAGCCAGGTTTGTGATAGTTATTTAGAAAATGATAGATCTTATCTAGATGAGGTTTGCATTTATTTAAAAATTTATGTTTTGCAATGAATAATTTTTAATATTTAAAAATTTGACCTATAAGTTACAGAACTATGCTTCAACTAATCGATTACTGAACAGTTTAAACTAAAGTTTCTGAGACCCTCCCTCCCCGAAATGTTTTTCTGATTTGTAAAAAGGTAAAAATGAATACAAGCAGATTTTTATGGATTTTTTAGTTTGTTTTCTGTACCCCCGTATTTTTCTATCCCGCTCCCCCTCTCCCCTCCAAGAAAATCCTTTCATAAAAATCCCCACTTTTTAGGTTATGAATCTGGTTAGGTTATGACTAGGATGACCCTTGTTAGGTTATGAATAGGATGAGCCTGATAGGACTTATCAACATTAGTTTCCCCTCGAAACGGGTGAAAACATACCGAAACAAATATGGTACCGAGTCGTCAAGCAGAAAAAACCAAACATCCCTAAGGTTTTCGAAAATCGGGTTAATATTCTGGCCCCCCTTACACAGACCGTAACGAAGACTCACGAAACGCCACATGAACTCTTAATTGGGCAGAACCTACCTAACAAAAAGGTGACAGTAAACAGGCCATTAGTTTCTGTTTAATTTTCAGAAGCGTATAATTATGAATGTAAGGAGTGTGGATGAAGCAATCAGGTCAATTGATGCTATATGTAATAATAAATATAAAATTAATAAAACTTTAAGGGGAAATTTTACACTGGGTGGGAGGGATGGGCCATAATTCCTACAAAAAGTTGCTATTTGGAAATATGCATTTTTGCATGCTTCCCAGGATATAATTTTTGCCATGGATACAATTTTAAGAGAAAGTTTTACACTGGAAGAGGTTGAACTTGGGCAAAATTCTTAAGCAAGATTTTGATGGATACGAAATTTAAATAGATAAAATTTTAAGGGGAAATTTTACACTGGGTGGGAGGGATGGGCCATAATTCCTACAAAAAGTTGACTTCACAAAAGTTGTTATTTGGAAATATACATTTTTGCATGCTTCCCTGGATATAATTTTTGCCATGGATACAATTATAAGGAAAATTTTACACTGGAAGAGGTTGAAATTGGGCAAAATTCCTAAGCAAGATTTTCATGGATACAAAATTTAAATAGATAAAATTTTAAGGGGAAATTTTAAACTGGGTGGGAGGGATGGGCTATAATTCTTGAAACAAGTTGACTCCACAAGAGTTGTTATTTGGAAAAATGCATTTTTGCATGCTTCCCTGGATATAAGTTTTGCCATGGATACAATTTTAAGGGAAAATTTTACACTGGAAGAGGTGGAAATTGGGCATAATTCCTAAGCAAGATTTTCATGGATACAAAATTTAAATAGATAAAAGTTTAAGGGGAAATTTTACACTGGATGGAGGGGGGATGGGCCATAATTCCTAAGAAAATTTCCCAAAATAGGCCCACATTTATGCATAAAAATAAATTTTTAAGATAAAATTTTAAGGGGAAATTCCTAAGCAAATTTTCGTGAAAATTGAGGGGGGACCTCTCCAAAATGTCAAAATATTTAAGAATGAACAGGTTTTCACACTTTCAAGTGGAAATTTTATACTATGCATTGACATTTTGCTTATATAATGTTATTTATGCTATTTATGACATCATACAAGACAAGGCTTTTTGGGGGATAAAATTTTAAGGGGAAATTTTACCATTTTGGGCCATAATTCCTAAGAGAATTTTCTAAATTAACAGGTTTTAACGCTTTTTCGACAAAAAGTTGACTCCAAAAAAGTTGTTATTAGGAAATATGCATTTTTGCCTACTACCCTGGATACAATTTTTGAATTTAAAGACACTATTTTGAATTCCTAAGCATAAAAAGGAAACTGAAACGCTTCCTTTTTTAGATTACCAGAGAAATTGAAGCCATTATTCGTGAAGAATCCTCGATAACGACCATGCCTGCCCCTGGAATAACCTTGACTGCCCCTGAAACACACCCGGCCTCTTTGATCGCACCTGAAAATGACTCTAGGAATCCTTCCATGACCCTTGCTGTTTCGAAGGATGTAAAAGGGAAGAAGCCAAGGAATTTTTTCACTATTTGCCAATTTTGCCACAGGTCCTTATACAAATTGGACAAGCACTTTTTGGCGAAGAAAGGAACCTGTAGCAAGAATCCCAATGGAGAACTTTGGTCAGTCAAAGAAGCGAAGGAAATGCACGAATTGGCAAAGGATGAGCTTGCAGAGAGGTCGCAGAACAAGTCATATTTTTTGGCGTCGCAAGTGAGCAGCTTGGTGGAAGGAACAAAAACATTGCACGGTTTCTGCAAGGCTTTGTCGGCCTTGACCGGAATATACTTTGACCCTCTAAATCTACCGGACCGCGCACTTTCATTCGATGACACCAGGCCAGTGACTCTACCTGCCCCCGGACCAGCCACTCCTGGAAACACATGCACACACACACACACACACAAACACACAAACGCACACAGCACATCTGGCAGGGCCATCAACATCGGCACTACCACAGCAATCGTCACCTGTCTTGGAAACAGATCTTTTCTCCGGTAAACCATCAAGGGTGTCCTCTCAATTCCGCCAGAGAAGAATCTCGGAAGATTCAGAACCTGATGATGTGGTGGATAGCGACGAGAAGGGAAGCCTCTACGCTCCACAGAGCCCAAAGCACAAATCTTCATAGTCGGAGGAAGAAAAATCAGAGCTGCGATGTCAATACTACAAGAAGGAATGGAGTTAAACATCTGATGTCAGGAAAAAGATGCAAAAGCACGGGCTGTAGGACATCTACACCCGAAATGTCAAAACAGCAGAGGAGGCGAAGAAGATGGCCTACGAAATCGAGTTGATGAGCAAATTTGAGAAATGGTCGGCGCAATGAGGCAATGGGAGTACCAAAAAGTATAGGAATCCTTTTGGGTGCGCCCGAAAGATCGTGTACTTTATATTTGAGGGCACAAAGTATAATTGGAAGAATTTCCACTCTGCCGAAAGAGTGGAGCTGTTCTTTTCAAAGCTTGCGGACTGTTGGACGCAAGGGAGTAGCAGAAACAGATACGCTCAGAGTTACTACAGGTTTGTCAAATTTATCACATCCCGTGGTAGTGAAGCACCGCCAGAGCTGAACATAGCCCACGTCAACTCTGTTATGTCGGCGAAGCAAAAATCACTGACGACGGCGGAGATGAGGCACAGAGAACTCCAGTGGACTTTCGATCCGAACTCTTTCAGGTGGACCGAACTCAGGAGGACTACAAGAACCTGAAAGCTGGCATGGAGAAGTTTATGGCTCCTGTGATCAAGCGTCTATCAAGAAATCGGCTAGTGGAAGAGGACCACATAAACCTCACTGCGTACCTCTGCTTTTTGGTTTCCTTTATGTTTGGACACCGGCCAGGAGTTCCGGAGAATATGACGGTGAAGGAGTTTCTGAACAGGCGGTTTGTGGAGGAAGAGAATATGTTCGTCATACTCGTTGAAAAACATAAGACCGCTAGCATGAAGTCCGCTGGGGTTACACTCAGTGTCCGCAAAGAAGTCATTTTTAGGAATTACCTATCGTTCGTTCGACCTGCTTTAATAAAGCCAGACAAGCCAGAACCAGAAAACTTCCTTTTATCCATGTTGGGACTCAAGATACTAAACACAAGCGGAACATTGCGGAGGTTCCTACATAAAGTCCCAGAATGCATGAGGCCGGGTGTTCGCGTTCCGACTCAAACCACGATACGCCACCTAATCGCGACTATTAACAGGAATGCGACTCACCTGTCAAAGGAGGAGAGAGATATGATGTTTGACTACCTGTGCCATTGTGGTAAGTTTTTTTCATTGTACATAATTAGGGCTGATCTTTCGTTAGAATGTCTACCACTAGTTCTTAAAAACTTGAAATCTAAGTGTCTATTTCCTTGTCACTTGGCTAAATTTTGCTCATTCTACATAATTATACTTGTCTATTGTTACAATTTATATCTATATATTGCAAAAACATTAAGTCTAAGTGTCTATTAAATATAAATGTCTATTTCCTCATGTGAGATTTGGGAGGACCTATCCAAAATGTCAATAAATATCCCAATTAACTGGTTTTTACGCTTTTTTGACAAAAAATTGACTCCAAAATGTCAATATATTTGTAAACAAACAGATTTTCACGCTCTTTCTACACGATTTTCGTGAAATTTGGGGGGACCTATGAAAAATGTCAATAATTTTCCAATTAACAGGTTTTCAGGCATGTCGTTTGCTAGAATCTATACCTCTATATTGTAAATATATTAAATCTAAGTGTATATTAAATCTAATTGTCTAATTCCTCATGTAGGATTTTCTTAACCTTTTTTTTTAGAAACTACATCAAAGAATCGGTACGAAGCTTATGAGTTTCGCCGGATTGCTGCAAGCAGAACCATCATGGAAAAGTGTACACAAGGAGCTAAAAAATGTTCTGCTTCGGAAACAATTGGGGACACGGACGACGAAGACGTTGCTTCATGCATGGATGAGGCAACCGGACGACCAAGGCAGTAAGTTTACCATTAAATTATGTGATATAGATTTCTTAAACAGTCTTCAGCATTTTATATAATCCTTAAGTAATCCTTTTTAATAATCCTTTAATAAGCTTTTAAGTGATCCCTTTCTTTTCTTTTTAAGGCTTTCAACTAAACTAAGTATTAATTGAGCCTTTTCTTTCTTTCCAGCCTTTCAACTTTTATATAATCCTTAAGTAATCCCTTTTAATAATCCTTTAATAAGCTTTTAAGTAATTCTTTTCTTTTCAGGCTTTCAACTAAACTAAGTATTAATTGACCCTTTTCTTTCTTTCCAGGCTCTCAACCGTGTTCTGAAGGAAAAGCTAAAAGATGGAAGGGCCGAGTTGAAGACGGCTTCCCTGAAATTAATAAGAATAATCAATCCGGAGCTAGCCCAGAGCCTCGAAAAAGGAGCTGGACAAGGCGTTTATGCCACACTGCCCTTCTACAAAAACCAAGTAGTGGTTGAGTACCACGGGAGAAGGATGGCTACCATCGAGGCAAACCGACTCCTTCAGTCACTACTTGGAGAGGATGATGGAAGCAATTATTTTTTGACAGTGGACCAAGATGTCACGATAGACGCAAGAGAAAAGGTTTGCACTTGCCATCCCCATCACGGCTTCCCTGAAATTAATAAGAATAATCAATCCGGAGCTAAAAAGCACACCCATATTGAAGTCTGGCAAGGATCTCTACAGGAAGCAGCTCAAACAGGTTCGAGCTGAGGAGATCCTTAGAAAAATCTCGGAGAAGCGTGGAATAGGAGCAGATCTCACTGAGGCCCTCACAGAAGAAGCCTTACAGATGGCAATTCGTCGGCTAGGATACCAAGACACCGTGCCGTCTCTGGAGCTGGTCCAGCAGACTTACAGCAGATTGAGGATCCCGAAACTCTTTCCTTCTGAGCCCTTGGTAGACGAATATCCGACCACATGTGTCCTTAATCAGTCCTGGCCGGGAATGACCGTAGCCCAGAGCCTCGACAAAGGAGCTGGACAAGGCGTTTATGCCACACTGCCCTTCTGCAAAAACCAAGTAGTGGTTGAGTACCACGGGAGAAGGATGGCTACCATCGAGGCAAACCGACTCCTTCAGTCACTACTTGGAGAGGATGATGGAAGCAATTATTTTTTGACAGTGGACCAAGATGTCACGATAGACGCAAGAGAAAAGGTTTGCACTTGCCATCCCCATCAGCAATGTTTTGGACGCCTTGTTAACCATAAGGCGAATGAGGATGGCCCGAATCTGAAGTGTAAGGCGTTGGTGGTAGATGGTTTGAAAATACCTTTTCTCGTTGCGACACGAGACATCACGGCGGGAGAAGAGTTGTGCTTCGACTACGGAGTCATGCCTGGCCATTTCAATGAGGGCTATGAGCAGATATGAGTTCCTCCTACCCGAGAAGTCCGGGAAGCGAAAGAGATCAGCCTTGATGGAGTTAGCAATGGACGAGACACAAGAAGAAGTAAGGAGTGAGGAGCCTCAAATGGACGCGCACATAAGCACACACACAGCCACAGACACAGAGCCACAGACTCATACACACAGACACACACTCACATACAATGGAGATGTCAGAAGAAGCACGCAGTTCACCTTTGAAACAGACACCTTGGTGGGACATGAAGCTGAACCAAAATCTGCAGCGATGGAAGGAAATGCAGGAAGATTTTAGCAGCGATGAATCAATTTCCAGCCAAGACCTTTCAGTGGTTTTTCAGCAAGTGGCAGGAAGCAGTGGCAAGAAGCCAAAGAAGACCAAACAATTGAAGAATGAAGAATGTAGCCAAGCTTTTGAGGCTGTGGCAAAGCGACTCTCTGCCACTCAGGAAAAAAAGAAGAAAAGGGAGAAAAGAAACAAGAAGAGCAAAGAAGACGAGTGGCAAGTCACTAATACACAATAGTTTTTTTTTAATAATTGTTTTTATAATAGTTTTTTGTTATTCAATTGCTGTCAGTGATTGTTCAACAAGACGACTGGTAAGTCGCTAAACTACAATAGTTTTTTTTAATAATAGTTTAATAATTAATAATAGTATAATATAGTAATATAGTATAATATAGTAATATATTAATAATAGTAATAATAGTAATAATTAATATTAGTTTAATAATAGTTAATAATAGTTTAATAGTTTTTGTTATTTTAACACACAGACATTACATGACACAATACACATAATAATACACATTACATGACACAGAGGATGAGGCCTACTGGGGGGAACCTCTTTAAAAAAGACGCGCCACTAGCCTTCACCTCTTAGGTGGTGTGGAACAAAGGCTTCTTTTCCAGGTTTCATTTTCAAATCTCTTAAGATATTTGCCTGTACAGCAGTGGAGCCAGTTAACATTGGTGCTAATTAACAGAATGTACTACATTGGCAATTCAAGAAACTTTATAAGTGGCATGAAGACTAGTTGATTTCAATTTTTATTTAATTATGTTTAGTGGGGTGGCCAGTTTTGGTACTCCATTATTTTTGTAAGGACAGATCCCCCGCCCTAAGAAGGGGAAACCGAATAAACATGTCTAATAGCGTGTAATGTGTGGCTGTTTGTGTATGCATGTGTTGCTGTGTGTGTGTGCATGTGTGGCTGTGAGGCTGACTGTATATGTCTATGTGGCTTTGTGTGTGTGTATGGGTGTGTGTGTGCATGTGTGGCTCTGAGGCTGAGTGTATAGGTCTATGTGGCTGTGTGTGTGTGTGTGTTTCAGTACATTTATCTGTGTGTGATTTGTTTGCATGCTAGGATATGTGTGTTAGTTTTGTGTGTTGGTTGTGCGTGTTAGTTTGTGCGTGTGCATGTGTGGCTGTGTGTATGTGTGTGTACATATGTGGCTGTGAGGCTGAGCGTATATGTCTATGTGGCTTTGTGAGTGTGTGTATGTGTGCGTGTCTGTGTGTCCATGTTTGGCTATGAGGCTGAGTGTGTAGGTCTATGTGTCTGTGTGTGCGTATGTGTGTGTGTGCGTCTGTGTTTCAGTACATTTATCTGGGTGTGTTTTGTTTGCATGTTAGGATATGTGTGTTAGTTGTGCGTGTTAGTGTGTGTGTGCATGTGTGGCTGTGAGGCTGAGCGTATATGTCTATGTGGCTTTGTGTGTGCATATTTGGCTATGAGGCTGAGTGTGTAGGTCTATGTGGCTGTTTGTGTGTGTATGTGTGTGTGTGTTGAGCCCTTTGGGATATTTTTTGTTTATAAATGGATGGATATTAGTAATAAAAGGAACTTGAACTTGAACTTGTGTGTGTGTGTGTTTCAGTACATTTATCTGTGTGTTTTGTTTGCATGTTAGGATATGTGTGTTAGTTTTGTGTGTTAGTGTGTGTGTGTGCATGCGTGGCTGTGAGGTTGATTGTGTATTTCTATATGGCTGTGTGTATATATATGTGTGTGTACATGTGCATGTGTGGCTTAGAGGCTGATTATGTAGGTCTATGTTGCTGTGTGTACGTGTATGTGTGTGTGTGTGTCGGTATGTGTGGGTGCGTTTTTGTGTGTTTCAGTACATTTATCTGTGTGTTTTGTTTGCATGTTAGGATATGTGTGTTAGTTGTGTGTGTGTTAGTTGTGCGTTATAGTATCTGTGTGTTTTTGCATGTGTGGCTGTGTATGTGCATGTGTGGCTGTGTGTTTTTGCATGTGTGGCTGTGAGGCTGGGTGTGTAGGTCTATGTGGCTGTGATTTTGAAAGCTTTTTCTTCAGTATAGATTGGCAGCTACTAAGCGGAACAGCAGTAGCTGCAAGTACAAAATACATGCTACTCCACATCTTAGAATTAGACAAGGAATCGTTGTGCAAGTAGGTTCCAAGCATGGTTGACATTTACTCATACCCATCCCAAGCAAAGAATAATATAAATAACCATGTCGGTGTCAGTACAAAACAGAATACTTTTCTTAAACCACAAGATCAGGAAAAAACAGAGAGAGCAGAAATAAAAAACAACAGGATAGAAAATCTCGACTCTACTCCAAATTAAAATACCAGACACAATTCGTATGTGGTCTCCAATGTATGACACCAGCTGATGTCATAACTGAATGAATAACTGAAAAGTTATTCTCCGAAAAAACAAAATGGCAAAAGAAACCTTCCAGTTCTCCCCAAGAATGTGTGAAAAGTGTCAAAGAAAGAAACGAGAAAGACGCTTGAGCTTACAGGCTAAAGAAAATAATCCAGAATCAAGATCTTGCAGTAGTTTGAAACATGGACAACAAAATATGCAACTCTTGAAGAAGAGTTGAGATCTCTTAATGCAATTAATGCTTAAATAGTCAAGCTTGTCTACTTACTCCAAAAGTGTATCAATGGCTTTTATGATTATTTTCTGCAGATTTCAAAAATTCGAAATCTGAAACCGTTGAATCCTCAGAAGAATTAAACTTGCGCATAATAAATTGGAAAGATTCATTCACAGGATAAAATGCCAAAATTGATTCTTTAGAAAATGAACCAAACACTAGTCCAACAACAACTACGGACTATGCAAGCAAACGCTGTTTGCTTAAGTGAGATACTTAATGTGGAGTGCCTCAGCGTCATCTATCTAGCTGTGAACACTTAAAAATATCGAAATCCTTAATGATTTTAAATGTACCTGCAATAAGTTGTGGGTGACAGAAAGAAGGTACCTAGATTTTCGAACATTTTAAGTTTGAAGCTGCTTTTTTTGGAGCCAGATTCCTGAATTTAAGCAGAAATCTTACTATTTTCCGTTTTAGCACATGAAATGAAGTCTGAAATTGAAGTCTGAATGAAGTCTGAACTCAAGGATTGAACATCAGGAGCAACGATTACAAGAACTAGAAGTTAAAGACCGTAGTCTTAATCTTGTTGTTCACGGTTTAAGGAAAAAAAGTGGCGAAAGCATTGAGTAAAATCTTCAGGATTTACTCAGAAGTTCTCTGGTGATTAGAGACAATATTCACAATACTAGATTACTCAGAGTCAAGCAAAGTGTCAGTGTTTCTGTTTGTGGGAATGCCAAGAAACCTAGTTCACTGCCTGTTGTCTTCTCTTGCAGCAAGGAGTCGGACATTCGGACATTCTTACTATAATGAAATCAGTGGGTAAACTAAAAGGTTCAGTTTACCCACTCAGTTCAGTTCACAAAGGCTGCGTATTTACACTGATTTTGTTCCCAATCTAAATGCATTTAGGGCCCAGCTCCTTGCCAAAGCTAAGGCTTTAAAGGACTCCAAAAAATACACGTATGTACAAGTAAGGCAAATTGGCACTGTAGAATATCGCAACGCATCAAATGAGCAGTGGTCGGACATTGATGACAGTGACTAATCTAATAATCATTGTGTGGGCTAATGAAGGTTTTTTTTCAAGATTGCCCAACGTTTAACTATGTTTCTTACGAGATTTGTTTTCATTTTGTTTCATTTACGTATTTTGGCTTATCCTTAAAAACATCAGTTCAAAAATCATACTGTACTTTCTAGTTATTATCAGTACCCAGTAAACTGCAGGTCCAATATTCCAGGTTTTAAGGTTCAGCTGCCCAGGGCGGGATGCAATGATAGGATGTTTATATGATTGACAATCATTTGGGTGTGCCAGGGAATAACAGATTGATGTCTTTTGAGGCGAAGCAACTTAATTTTGGTTTTTTTAGGAATCTTTCAGTATTTTTGATAATGAAAATGATAATGCACTTGTAATTCATGTTTGTATGATGTTGCTAATACACTGATCTCGAATGATCTGAGGATTGGATTTGTGAATACCCAGGGTCTTCTGAGTAGTATGAATGAAATAATTACTTTTCTCCCTTCAAAATCTATCAGTATTTTTGTGTTTGCGAATCTTTTTTGAAAGAAATAACTCTACCAAATGTTGAAGTTCCTGGTTAAGTTTTTACAGCAAAAATCGGCCAACTAAGAATAAAACGGGCTTAGGATTTTTGTTAAAGAGGATAGTTCATTTCGGTGGCTTTCTGATATAGAGCGACTTTGCACAGAAAGTCTGTGAAATTATTGCAATTGAATTTAAATTAAGGGTATAAATTGTACAAGCGTGTGTTGTATATAGGCAACCGTCGACATCTGTTAATGAATACCTAGTAATTTTTGAAAAGTTAGTAGCCATTGGCTGGTTGTGACGTGATACTAATGGGTGACTTTAATATTGAACAAATGGATAATGAAAATGATACACCTACATCTAATTTCCTTTCCCATTTTTTTTCAAGGTTTCTTTTCCCTGTGTATAATATTCCCTGTCGTGTGACTGCTTCTACAGCAAAAATTATTGATAACATTCTTCTTACGAGATTAGTTACGTCATCGAAAGCGGTCTTGACCGATTTTTCTGACAATTCTTTAATTTTAGCTTATGTGAATTACGCGGTACGGTCAGCTAAGTTTACTGAAACGACACGAGGAATAGTTAATAAATTGAATTTAGCTAAACTTAACACTATTCTACCTTCTGAATAATGGTCTTATCCTCTAAATTGCGATGATGTGGATGTTGTTACCAAAACTTTTTTAGAAAATTTCCGCCTGGCTCTTGATGATAGTTGCCCCGCGATCAAAATTCGTAGAAATATATATAATGCCCTGAAGCAACCGTGGATATCACCAGGTCTACTCAAATCTATCCGAGTTAAATTAGTTGTTTGAATTATTTTGGCGGACCCATCTGAATCAAACAAAATCCAATTTAAAAAATATAAGCATTGTCTAACTAAAATAACGCGAAACAATCCTTGCAGTTGAAAGAGAAAATAAAAAAAAGAAGGCGTGTCGATGTATTACAAAAGCAATGTGTTTATAATCACCTGGCATTCAAGTACTGCCCTTCCGATGATTATAGCTTGAATCGAGATGTTCAAATTTGAACTATGTCTGAAATTTGCCCCTATTGCAAGGCCTTTAATGGAAAAACAATGGGAATGTGTTGCGCCTCAAGAAAAAGCTAAGCTTCTCAACTGGCTGTACCACCAGAGCCATTGAAAACTTTGCTTACCGGGTATAAGTCTGAATCGAAGCGTTTTAACAAACATCAGGAAATATAACAAATGTATCCAAATGACGTCGTTTGGTGCCCAAATCAAAGTAAAAGGGCAAATTTATCATAGAGGAGCCTCCCTTCTACCATTCTCAGGTGAGCATCACAAATTTTTGCAACTGTACTTCATCAGTGATAGCAATGCTAAATTGAATGCACGTTGTGAAATGGAGGTATTGGGGGAAAGTATTTCGATGCATTACTAAGATAGTATTTTGAGGCATTTTGGGATGCTTCAAATTCACCTAAGAAGACTTGGCAACTAATTAATTCTTGTCTTCGTCATAACCTGCCTTCAAAGAGTCCTATAGAGATACATGATTTAGAAGGACAAATTATAAATGACAATGTTCGTGTGGCGGATTGCCTAAATGATCACTTCGCTTCAATTGGAGAGGTTGTGACTGAAAAATTACAGAAAGAAAATTCTAATAGTAATGATATATTTATAAAGTATTTACTGTATTCATCAGATATATCAATATTTTTACTCCTGTAATGGAAGGTGAACTGTTGAACATATATGTATATTAAAGAAGAAGGGTGATTCTCAAGGACTTGATGGATCTTCGACTAATATTGTCAAGTCTGCTATGCCGAGTATTAGTATAATTATGGTTCACTTAAAAAACCTTGCATTTTGAACAGGAACGTTCCTGTTCGCCAAAAAATGGTTGGACATTGAATGCTATAACCCAAAAACAGCATTACCACCAAAGACCAACCAACCAACCAGCCAACCAGCAAAAGACCGAAGACCATTACCACCAGAACCAAGAGAAATATGGACCATTTCTAAAAAGTCTTTTAAAAATGCTAAGATAATTCCGTTGCATAAAGGGAGGATTCTGCAAATTCTATTAATTACAGGCCAATATCCATATTATCTGGCTTTTCTATGGTAACTGAAAGGTGTTTTTACAATAGAATGTACAAGTTCTTGAATCGCAGAAATTTTTCAGTAAATTACCGTTTGATTTTCGGAAGGAGCATTCTACCCAGCAAGCAGTTCTTGCCATGCTGCAGTATATTCATGCATGTTTAGATAAAGGGCTTATTCCTGCGAAGCTGCTCTTTGATTTAGAAAAATCTTTTGATACTATTTTTCATGAAATATTGCTGTACAAGTTAGATAATCGTGGTATTAGAGGCCAAGTCCTGAATTTTGTGCAATCATATTTACATGGTTGGTATCAGGTTACGCAAATTAATGATTCCTTGTCTATGCCTCGTCATAAGTCAGAACAGGTTAGCATTCCATAGGGGTCCATACTTGGTCCCTTGCTATTCCTCGTTTATATTAATGATTTTTGCAACTCTTCTGACGAGGGGAGTCTCAATATTTTGTTTGCTGATGATACAGGTTCAACTGTTGCTGGCGAGTCCACAGATGATTTGAAACAAAAGATTAAGAGAGTTTTAACAGCATTGATTCAATGGTTATATGCTCATTGATTGTCACTAAAAGTAGCTAAAACAAAATTTATGGTTTACAGCCACATTTATAAAGAGTATATTGAATTTGATAAGGTGAGTGTTGAAAGCCTAAATATAAGCTTTCAAAGAGTAAGTTCGATCCGGTACATTGGTATGGAGATTGATTATAATCTTGGTCGTCTTCGAATTAAAGCAGCAGAAGGAGTTGGAGTCATGTCTAGGTTACAAATATTTTTTCCCTTATGAAATATTAAGATTGTTACGTTTTTCTTTAGTTTATTCCCATTTATCATATTGTCCTATTGTTTATCTGGCAACATTTAAAACCCATCCTAAACCGTTACAAGTGGTGCAAAACACGGCTCTAAGAATTTTACATAAGTATCTACCATCACCTTCGTCATACCCTGGTAAGACAACGACAGAAACTCTTTGTTTGTTTGTTAATGCATATCCTTCCTATTTCTTGTCTATGTAATCTTTCTTCAGTACTTTTTAAAATTAAGTACGACCGTCAAATACTCCCAGTTTATTTTCAGTCCATTGATATGCTTGGGTCGGGAGTAAGGGCGAACTTCATTTTTATGAGACTCGGCATAAAGACCAGCGTATTTCTTCTAGATTTATAACGGAGCGATCGAGATTTTCACCAAGGAACATGGTAACAAGTGCATGGAGAAAATTTCACGCTGTATATGATGAAAGTGAATCATTTAATATAATCCGACAGGAACATCAAAATTTTTTCATAGAAACTTTTCAACATTAATATATTATTTCTTTTTCTTTCTGGATGTTTTTCAATTTTTTTTTAATTCATCGTCTCTGATTGCTCATGATGTCATTCTTCGTGAACGTTTATTTGATTGTTTTGTTATTGTGATATATTTTTTGTCATTCTGCTTTGTGTGGTGGGCCGTGGACTTCTAGAGTCCAGAAACTAGGATCTTCAACTAGTTTTACTTATGTTGATAAGGTCACCACAATCACAAGCTCTGCCTCTCCGTGGTGACCCAGTGTATTTTATTTGTTATACGTACTACATTAATAAATTGAATATGCTTTAAATATTGCAAAGGATTACATGGGACAGGAAAAATTAAAAGTCAAAATTCTAGTTTTCTGGATTCTAAAATTATTTATTCATAGAAACTTTTCATAGAAACTTTATTTTTTTCATAGAAACTTTTCAACGTTAATATATTATTTCTTTTTCTTTCTGGATGTTTTTCAATTTTTTTTTAATTCATCGTCTCTGATTGCTCATGATGTCATTCTTCGTGAACGTTTATTTGATTGTTTTGTTATTGTGATATATTTTTTGTCATTCTGCTTTGTGTGGTGGGCCGTGGACTTCTAGAGTCCAGAAACTAGGATCTTCAACTAGTTTTACTTATGTTGATAAGGTCACCACAATCACAAGCTCTGCCTCTCCGTGGTGACCCAGTGTATTTTATTTGTTATACGTACTACATTAATAAATTGAATTGAATATGCTTTAAATATTGCAAAGGATTACATGGGGCAGGAAAAATTAAAAGTCAAAATTCTAGTTTTCTGGATTCTAAAATTATTTATTCTGTAGGGTAAATCTTTAATTTTCTGTAGGTTTGTTTTGAAAAAGCGTTTGTCATTCTTAAAGATATTTTTGTCTTAACATTGGATAAATAGAGACAAAAATATATTTGCCCATGGGGAAAGGTAATTTTTCAAACATAAGGTAACAATGAGTACAGGCACTCCCCTTCATAACACCCTGTTGGCTGAAAAGATAAAACTGGTTTCATACTAGTTAAAAATACTTTAATAAACAAGTCATCTTTTTTAACCTTTTCACAACAGCTCTTAACTCAAGACTATCGTCATTTAGTTAAAAAAATTCTTTGTGCAAAATTTTGGCAAATATTACTCATAAATCAAGCCAAATACTTCCCTGAAAAGTGATATATATATATATATATATATATATATATATCACTTATATATATACATATATATATATATATATATATATATATATATATATATATATATATATACAATAAACCAACTATTATAAGGTCCATTACGACTTTCGGGAAAATATGACGATTTTTTAATGATACTTTGTATTGTGTAATGATAATGTTGCTTTTATCAATAGGTCTAAATTAGCAGTCTCTGCCAGCCAGCCTGCTTGTTAATATAAAACTGAGAAGTATAAAAATAAAATGTGACAAAATCTTGTGTAACTCTTCCTTAATTTCTAGATCTTTGCATAATTAGTAGACAAAGGTCTACAAATTTCTTACAATATCTTACCTCTGTTCAGTTCAGTTCCTTTTATTATTGCAACAACTATTTACAAGAGGACTACTCCAATGGTCTTCATTTTGAACGAGAAATAATTTGTATTTATGTATAAATTATTTTTCAAGAAAACCTCTACATTTTTTGAGGAGAATTGACATCCTGTGATTTGTGGGCCTCAAAAAATGTAGATAGGTCATGAATTCAAAAAAAGATCCTTAAGAGCTTAATTTTGGAAAGAAATAATGCCAGTGACATCATTTTTATGGGCATATTTCGAAAGAAGAGACACGTCAATTTCAAAACAGGAGTGGTTGTATCGTCTATTGTATCAATTAAACATTCAAAACTTGACAAGAAACGCAGCTAAGCATAATGAGCCATTTACGAAATACATTTTCATCAGTTTCATAATAACAAGAGGACAAAACTGTAAATTAATATTTATTGCGATAAAACAGCAAATTACAACGAGTTGACAACAAAAGGGAAGAAAATAAAAACACTCGATTATTCGATAAGTGACAGCGGAAATTACAACAAGTCAAGAAAAAGAGCAGAAAAAAGAAATGTGCGGTTACATGACATGCAAAACTAGGATCAGGACGAATCAAAATTCGATGAGAGGAGCAGGGAAGTGAAGAAAGAAATGTATATGACCAATTGCTCAAAATCCACAAACTGGAACAACAAAAGAGACAAGACAAAGAGGACGACCAAATGATTGTAAATGCACCAGTGAAAATGAACAAACTTGACCATGAAATGTGACAAATCATTTCGAGCAGCAATAGTAAAGAGCATTTAAAAAATATGAAGTAATAATATATAAAAAAAGAACAAATGAACGTTTGGTAAGAATACTTACTAAAACGACAGTTACAACGATGCAAAACCGAAATTGAAGAGCAAAATATTTGTGATTAAACGACGAGTGGCAGCGGGAAAGAAGTATCAGAATGTGTCAAAATTGAAAGCTAAGAACAAAGAAATGTCATATTGTTGCCTTTAATCTAGATCATTTTGTGAAGGCTGATTAAACACAGTTAAAAGACTAAATATAGCCATGGTTGGGATCGTGATTCTTAGGGCTCATTCACAATGAGATTTTACTAATACCGAGATTTAGCTATCTCTAATTTGAGCCAATCAGATTTTACATAGAATTCTCTGATTGGCTGAATATTCTACAGGAAAGTCTAATGGGCTTGAATTAGTGCTGTCTAATGGGCTTGAATTAGTTGAATTAGTGCTAGCTAATTTCAGCATTAGTATAATCTCATTGTGAATGGGCCTTTAACTATATTGGCTTTTATGAATAATTATATTGCAAAGTAATTTCTATTCTTAAAAACTTTGTTCATAATCTTCAGTAGTTTATTATTAACTTCATAACCACCATATTTAAAAAACTCATTTACCACGCTGTCAGAAGCTGGGGCCTTATTGTTTTTCAGTCCTTTTAGTAATAGGGCTCTGTTTCCCAATAAATCTAAATTGAAGTTCTCGGGCCTCATGGATACGTTCTATCAAATATGTATATCTGAAGTAATTATATAAAAAGAACACATTAATGTGTGTTAAGAATACTTGCTAAAATGATAGATACAACGATATATATTCTTATATCATCGAAAAAAACCTCCAGCGTGCCACGTCATTTTTAATATAGGACAATTTCAGCTTCTAGTCAGAGTAGAAATGCCAGAGTAGAAATACATGATGCAAATTGTTTACAAGGATTCATTGTGAAACACGTTTATCTACCCATGATATTTCATGCCATTGACGGAAAATTTCGAAAGTATGAAGGACCCAGAGGAAAATGGGATTTCATAGCATTTATTGAAGAAAAAATGTGGAAAGAAATTGAGCCACTGCCTTTCTATATTGACCACTGTCAGGCGCTCAATTTGAGCGAATTGGACGAATTTTTGCTGGAGGAATTACGAAAAGTAGAAAAAACCTCTTAATGTTGTATTTCTTGTGTGCTTTAGTCGTATTTTTACTTTGTATATTACGTGGTCACTGCACCTTGGACGCTGGATTATTATGGCTGGTGCAGTTGTATTGTTGACGCCCTACATAAGACGCTTGATTGACGACACTTGGCACAATTGAAGAGATAATTTTTGAAGGCATCATTTTATTTGAAATTTCTATAAATCTTTTTTCAAACAACATTTTTCTATTAAAATAAATCGAAATAAAAAAAAGTCGCCTGTACTGTAAGTAAATTATTTGAGTATGTTCTACTCCCACATGTCGATGAATTTGTTAATTATGAGGCTAACCAGTTCGGCTTCCGGTCAGGTCTGAGCTGTCAACATGCTCATCGTGTTTTAGTGCAGCTTATTAAGGAAGCCACTCGGAATAATTAGTCTTTATTTTTGCCCCCTTGATATATCTAGAACATTCGATAGTGTTTGCCATGATCAGGCTTGGTATGCTCTTAGTCAGCTTGGTGTGAATGCGTCTGTGATTCTGGTTTTGAAGTTTTGGTATTCAAATTCTTATTTAAGATTAAAGTCAGGAAATGGTGATTTTTTTGGACATATACCAGTCAAGTGTGGAGTGAGAGAGGGAGGAGTTCTCTCTCCTTTTATCTTTAATGCTTCTATTGAAAATGTTTTGTCTGGTATACGTAGTTCAGTTTTACTTCAGTGTTTGATGGAAACGACTGATTTTATCCTTGGTTTTAACATGGTTTTATCCTTGGACGAATTAGCAACTGCAACTGGATCCTCTAATGTGGAGATTCTAGAGTTGTTTCATGGTAGAAATGTTGTCGATTGTTTTATCCATCAATGTGGATTGGACAGAGAACTTCAAAAACATTGGAAGTCCACTCAGTCAATTGAGTACAAATTCAATTGTCAAATTCTTCACGAACCAACTAAGTATCCAGACCCAGGTCCAGTTAAAGGAGCAGGAAGCGATATAATTGAAATCATAGCACCAGATTTCAGATTAGAAAGATGTCAGATTAGGAAAGAAGAAGCAATTGGACGAAAGAGTCCTGTTTTTTACGAACAAGAAGATGAAAATGAAAAAAACAAACAAGATCATCCAGCCCCAACCCGACCCAGACACCAGACCCAACCTGCTTTTTTTGGCCCGACCTTTTGGGGTGGATTTGCTATAGGCCTGGGCCTCACTATGATCGGAGTGACGATTGGAATGAAGATATGTATTTTTAAATAACAAAGTGTCGTAACAAATTTGTCATTTCTTGGCCTATGTACTCCCACAAAAAATATAAATTTTGAATAAAATTTAGGCCCAAAAAAAAATAGGATTCACAGACGTATCATACTTAGCTTATGCTGACGACTTGCTTTTTATTAGCCGAACTGAGACCGGTTTAGCGCGTTCTGTCCGATCCGTTGCTGATGCATTTGCAAGAATTGGATTATTGCTAAATGTAGATAAATGTGAATTTCTTACATTTAATGGGGTTAGTTCGTCTCATCCTTTGGATTGCATTTCTTTTCCGTACCAAAAGTTACTTTTTTTCGATGGCTTGGGATTTCTGTTTGCAATTCTTTAAGTTCTTTTCGTTTTCAGATGATTAGGGATATTCAATTTAAGCTTAAACTGGGGCATTCTAAAATTGTTCGAAATCGTGGACATTTCCGGCGACAAGCACTTGCAAAGCTCTACTCGAGTTTCTGCGACCATTCTGTGTTATTTTGTGCTGGTTTTTTTATGCTTTCGAATAAGGGTGACGTAAAGAGGGTCAAGACGGATTACTATCGCTATTTAAAGTTCCTACTTTATTTACCACGATCATTTCGGAACGGAAGGTTAATTAGTAAATATCAGGCAACGGATATTGTTCTTTCAGTGGAAAAACTAAGTTCAAATTTAATTGATGAAGCGCCAATCTGTCTTGGTCCTAACAATCATCTTATCTGCCTCTTCTGCTAAATTGTTATATTTTTTTTTCTTATATTTGTGTTATTTGTTTTTGGTTTTTTTGTGTTCTTTGTTTTATTTGTAGTTCTTTGTTTTTCTCCTTGTACTCCACTTTTTCCCTTTTGTAAGTGGGTAAGAAATAAATTATTATTATTATTTAGTAATTATCGAATTTAAGATAAGTCGAGGCAAAAGGCAAAGATGGACGAAGATGTATTTTATATCCTCAGCAGAGTCTCGTTTGAGAGTTTATACTGAAAACACCTCTATTGGATTTAATCAAATTTTAAAGTAACACAAAATTGTGATTCGCTACGGATTTTTCATAATCGGACTTAGATTGCACAACAACAATAAAAATGGAATTTTTACCAGCATTAATTATGCTATTGTTAGTCTTTGTAGTCAGTGGCTACTGTTTTGTGGCCTACTTGATTGACAATGAGAAAGAAGCCAAGCGAATCATGATTATAGTAAGTTTTCTGATATATTTATTGCTGCTTTTTTTTTATCTCTGATGACTACAAATTTAGTCGAGATGTCGACGAATATTTGAATCTGCGGTGACAGCATTTGGTCTTATTTTGGTAATTTTCCTTAATAAAAATGTAATTTTTGCGATAAGCATTGATGCTTACCGCTATTCGTAATAAATACAAAAATAAAAAAAAGTTCTACCAGAATCCGTTCAATTGAAGCTATAACAAACCTGTAAGGCAACTTTTCTTTACGAACTTATTTTTGCCTTTGCATAGTGAATATTGACTCTTAAACAGGTACGCCTTTCTATTTTGAGTAGCTAGTAACTATTATCAAAATAACGGAAGCAGCATAAGTCCAGCTACAGATTTAAAAATTAAATCAAATGAAATGTCAATAGAGCTTAAAAAACTTGATCCCCTGAGCGAAAAGGTACAACAACTATTTGTGGAATTTTGTTCAATCTCGGAATCTCCTAACAGGAAAATTTTCGAAGTGGAAAAAAGGTCTGAAAATTCAGTTGCGGAAGTCCGTGAGCTAAAAATGGAAGTTGTAAAGAATAAAAAGATAATGGATCGATTTGAGGCGGATCAAAAAGGGTGTAATGTGATACTCTACAATTTTGACCCAAAGATAAGAGATTTTACTCTAAAAAAGGACATTTTTAGATGCTTAAAGGAAATTGTAAGACACCCCGGTTCATGCAGACAGATATCAAAGATGTTAGATGTTTTTCGTTTACCGTCAAACCAGAAAGTTAGACCAGTCGTATTTAAATTTGCGTCGATGGAATTAAAAAAATCTCTATCTGCTTCAGCAGCACTTTTCAGAAGGTTTCATTTATCATTAGCCCCAGACTACACTTCTTCAGATTTATTGGCGCGCAGTAAGTTGATACCGATTTTGGAAGACGCTCGTATGGAAGGACATTTAAACGCAAAACTGAGGGGTGTGAGACTTTTCGTGGGGGATAAGATTTTGGCATGTGATAGTAAACTTGGTAAAGTGAAAGAAATCGATCGATAACACGAAAGGTTATAACATTAGAGGAAATGAGAACCCACAATCATCAGAATTTAGACTTAAATCGTAATATGTAGAGTTGCAATGAAGTAAAAGACAATATAAATTTACTCAGAAAAGAAGGATCAATGTCAGTCAAGCATGGGACTGTTATTGAAGTTCAGACAGAAAAGTGTACGCGTGATGAGATGGCTAGCTCCCACAACGTTATTCATGAGCCTGGGACATTTTGCGCGTCAGAGAAGGAAGCGGATCGTTAATTTCTGATACTAGTGGTCAGAGTTTTGGAAGTGCTGATTCTGTGTTTAGTGTAGGAGAGGGGGGCTATTAAAATCTATTAGAGCCAACTACCTTAGCCGGTTGTGAGAGTTGGGATGTTGTTTCCCTTGTTGAGACGAAAAATTCTCTAGATTATTTTTCGTCATGTGAAGATTTTGATGTTTTTGAGTGTAGGAGAAAAGTTTCGGCAAATGGTAGATACTATGGAGGAGTTTCGGTGCTTTTAAGGAAGGGTGTATTTAATTTATCTCGTAGAATAGAAAGCGAGTCTGAATATTTATTATGGTTAATAATATCAGTTAAAAATGTCAACCCCAACCGTAACAAAACAATGACGAAAAAATGACGAAAACATACACTAGAATATGGGAACAATATGAATACAAAACGTACGAACCTTTTCTGGGTATATTCACAGCTGAAAAAAAAGATAATGCAACCCACTGTTGAAATTGATTCGAAAACAGTTCTTGCGACTAACTTAACCAATGACAAAGAAACCTGGTCTGAAAGACAGAAAGATGGTGAAACTGGAAATACAGGTGAGAAGGGAAAACACGGAAGTAAAAATAATATTAAAAGTAAAATCGAATATACAATCCTTCCTGAAAGCAGTCTTTTCTCTACACTAATAGAAATGCACTCTTTAGCTTAAAGAAAAAAGAAGACTCAATACATATAAGAGAAAGAAATATTCTTAGAATGGTTGATTTAATTGAAAATGACATCTTTCATGCTGCAACAGAGGAATAAGCTTTCTAATTTAAGAGCTCATTATACAGCTCTGCTGATTAGCAAAAACCTCGACAGCCAGGTTACAACTGAAGTAAATTTGGCAGATCAATCAATGCATGCTTACAAAATTAAACAACATTCTCTGAGAGATGATTTGAAAAAATACATGAACAGATAAAGGTTAGTTAATGATGAAATAAGTCAGTTTAAAAGAGGCCACCTTAAATGTATAGTCGACAAATTCAGATTTAAACTTTTATCAGAGTCAGAAGACTTTTGTCTCAGAGTAAGAAAGAAATTACAAGAATGAGTATCAAATCAGTGTTTAACCTTGCAAATATTCTTTCAGCCATTTTCGGGAATTATGGAGGAATTGTTACTTGGAACTGAAGGATTTGTAGACTTATTAACTACAGAAAAGACAATGAATATCGACAAAGAATATCAAGATTATTTATTACTTGTTAGAACAAATCTCAACAGAACAAATGAGTTAAGTAACAAAATTCACAATTTCATCTAAAGTGTTAAAACGAGCTTTTAAGGCTATAGAATTGGAAAGGGCCAGGTCAAAAACGCAGAACAGATGTATCAAGAACATTCTACAGAGTTGATAAAGAATCATATCAAACTTGCAAAACAAATATATCAAGTATGTAATGACTTTCTTTTTTCATTTATACCTTTTTCATCTATTTTCAATTTTCATTTAACAACACTGGAATAACGGATCAAATAGATTGGTGTTCAATATTCTAATTTGATGAATACTTATACTCCTGTTTCTATGGCAATTAGTGATATAAGCACCAGGTTACAACGTCATAAAGTTCGTCAGTTGGTTTCTCGGTTGAAAATGTAAGATTCGATTCTTCTAGCCAACTAGGAGGCCAAAACATAACGGAGCTTGATTCACCGACGTCACTTGTTGATTTTAAGACTGATTTTGCAGAAAAGGCTATCAAAGTTAATTCTGAGATTGCTGATATCCGGTTCACAATCGATGAATTTCAGAGACATACTGAAATCCTACGAAATACTAAATCCTACGAAATCCTACGAAATCCTACGACAACTTGTTAGCGTATATTTTCGTATGATTTCTTGTATATGTTGCTTATTTGCCTCCAAAAATAGTTCTTACAGCCATGAAGATACTACAAGCCTTTGCGAATTTAGTCACAGATCTGATCGAGTATCCTTCACATGGGAAATACGATTTCATAAATACGAAAGGTAAGGTGGTTTGAAACCTAAGAGTGTAAGTCGTTAACTCTGTGCCTTATCATAGATTTTAGTCTTAATATACCTACCTCATAAAATATACTTTCGGATCCAAAATGAAATGCACACTTCATGACAAGTAAATAAAAGAATCAGTGTTTCGCTAATTTGATGAATTCGAAGATTACTAATAAAAAGGAACCGTAGAATTTCATTTAAGAAAGATTTTCGAAGTTTAATTACTTAGTAAATTTTGCAAAGGCTGGTCTTCAAAATTATGGAGGGAGGACACCTTCAAATATTTTGGAGGAATACCCTTCAAATATTTTGAATAAAGAACTCCTTCAGATGTTTTGGAGGGAGGACCCTTCAAAGACTGAAAGCAGAAACCTTATTCGGTCAAAGTGATTTTTTTCCTCCATTGCTCGGAGTAAAAGTCGTTTTCAGGACTGAAAAATTACCATTCTACTCTTTGGGATACATAAAGCACGTTAGTCTTACTTTTTCTGAAATTTCTGTTCTTTTTAGCTTTTACGCGATACTTTATTTTAATAGGATCATATCCTTAGATATACCACTGTTTAAAGGCCTTTTTGTAAATTACCTCCCCCTGTGCCTACTCTATTGCTAGGTTGAGCTGCTGGAGCTGAATGTCGAATGTTGTAGTTTTTAATGTGGATGTTTTTTCAAGAGGAAATGGTGTCGAAGATACAATTTTAGCTGACTACAGAGTTTTGAAGTCTCTGTGGAATTTAAATCAAATTAAAAAAAATTCACAATTTAAATTCAACAAAAATTCAACAATTAGCCATCCAGGTAGCTTCTCAAGAAGGTATTTTAACAACTTTAATCGTAGGGCGCTCTCTTTAGCTACTGACCTTATTGATTTATACTGATAGAATGTGTTTTGCCTGTTCCGTATTGCATGTGTAGAAATTGTGTTGTGTTCTTATTAATGTTATGTTGTCTGAAAGTAAAAATTAGCACGTCCAGAACCACCGAACTCACCAAAGCACGGAAAATCCCCCCTCCCACCTCTTCCAAAGAGTCGGATCTGGTCCGGTTATGTGAATTACTTATCTAGGACTTTTGCTTATTTATCCCACCAAGTTTTATCCCGATATCTCCACTCTAAGCGTTTTCCAAGATTTCCAGTTTCCCCCAACAACTCCCCCCAATGTTACCAGATCCACTCATGATTCAAAATAACAGCTCTGAGACACGAGGTCCTTCTAAATATCAAATTTCACTAAGATCCGATCACCCGTTCTTAAGTTAAAAATATGTATTTTTTTCTAATTTATCCGAATTAACCGACGGACGGACAGAAATTGCGATCGCTATATGGCACTTGGTCGACAGGCGAATGCCATAAAAAAGAAGATTTCTTAAAATCGTTTTGATATCGCTTTTAGATTTGGAAATCTTTAAGTACTCAGTTTCACTTCCTCTGAAACACCACCTTGTCTTTCAAGTTTCATGATAGATTAGGAATAGCATTTGTCCAGTGAAGCAAACTTTCTTAAGACCTTGCATGAAAATTGCTTGAACATTACCTACGTATTCCCAATAACAAAAACTCAAGCTTTCCATATAACCACACGCGATTGTCAAGATATATGGAAAATCATTCGAAATTCCATGAAAACTTCGGATCCAAAGCAATTCCTGGCTTCCATATTAGTACATGAGCACAAATATTGTTATGAGTCGCAAGTCCAACTGACTTTTACCATTGTAAAAATCACGAGAAATTTCTTTCGCTAGCTGAATGGTGTCGCTGTTATTCGGAAAAACATACAAAAAATGGGATATCGCCACCACATTGAACAGTCTTGTCATTTTCAACTAATTACTAATATATTTAATGCACTTAAGAACCAGCCAATATGCCATAGGTAATATAATTTTGGAATTAAAATTTATGAGCACAAATTTGTCATTGTTTGAAGAATATACTGTACGACCCGAGGATAAGCCCATATTAAAAACATCAGCAGATAAACATGGGATAAACCGAGTGTTTCTTTGAAAAAATTTAGAATTTATTACAAACTATAGCAACTCGTTACACTTATTACTTAATCTATAGTTAAGGGTTACCTTGTAAAAGCAAAATCGAATTATATCGATTTGATGCCAAAAAATGGTAAAGCAGAAACATATAGGTGACATGAACAGTGCCGTAGATAAATCGTCTAGTGCGACACTAATGTGCCCTTAATCGTACAACTACATCCTGAAGCAGAAATAGTTTGCAGAATTGAACTAATGACTAACCTCACAAAACAGCAAAATGGATGAGCCGGCTGAGCCTCATTTCATTCAAAAAAATAAGTTCCAGCACTGTGAAAAATTAGTCATAATTGCTTCGTTTCACCTTATTCGATTTGATAAATTGAGGGTCTTATTTGACTCATGTTAACAATCATAGGTTAATAGGGTATTGAGAAAATTGCTTAATTGTGTAACTCAAATAATCCTCCATCCTAAAGGAAGCCACTTGTCTTTTTGTTATTCACATAAGAAAAAGTGATAGAAAATCAAGGAACTATCTAAGACAAGAAAAGCAAGAAAGTAAAATCCAAGAAACAAGAGCCAAGAGCTCATATGACACTTATGACAAGGTCAGAACCTAAAATTAGACTCGGTACTAGAGTTACGATTTTGCCGTTCTTTATTTATTGGCAATTATTTTCGTTTGACTCGCACGAAATTTAGCATATAATCACGACTATCAACAAGAAAATATCAGACTACAAAAGATTTTACAGGCATTACATCATCTCTGCTCAACAAGTGATCTCTACAAAGAACAGAATATATCGATCAGCAAACGAATTCGACCCTGTTCTATCTGATGACCAAGAGATATCACAGGAAGAGACTTGTTTAAGCTCTTCAAGGTCAACGTTACCGAAATGATCTCTACGCTTACCGATTCACCATACAACAGAGAACCCAAACAAAAGATCTCAAACACCAGAAACTTTAAATAACACCTAAAATACTGAAGAAGCTCCGTCCGACCTGAATGCTTCTTCATGGGAAGAAGTCAAAGACACTCCAGAAATGGAGTGAAATTTTGATACATTCTTAATCCCTGAAGCCATAGACCTCAACGATGAAATATGCACAGCGCTAGGATTACAAAGTAGAGTTCAAGCTCTTTTCTATGAAAAAAGACTGCGAGATAAGCTTTTTCCCTACCTTATATGGCGGACAACCGAAATGCAAAGCATCCAAAATACGAGTAACCGAAGCAGATTTCGTAAAATGGGAAATACTCAGCATAAATTCTCACTTTAGACAACACACGGAACATATACTTGTACAAGCCAAAAAAAATGGTAAGCGAAATTCAACAAGAGCCATAGTTTGACAAGACAAACTAAAAAGCCTCATAATGGACGAGAAAGGCCACGTCTCTTAGGTATTACATTCCCTTAAAATGATATATTAAGGATAACTTAAATCTTTTGGCGCTCTCTTTAGCTACTAACCTTGTTGATTTGTATAAATAGAACATGTGTTTTACCTATTTCGTATTGCATGTGTAGAGACTATGCATTTGTAGAAATTGTATTGTGTTCTTATTAACGTTATGTTGTCTGAAAATAAAAACTAGCACATCCACAAGCACCGAACTCACCAAAGTACTGGAAATCTAGCCCCCCATCTCCCCCCAAAAAAAAATGCGAATCCAGTCTGGTTATGTCAAGCACGTATCTCGAACTTGTGCCTATTCTTCCCAGTGTCATCCCGATCTCTACATTCTAAGCGTTTTTCAAGATTTCTGGTTTCCCCCTCCAACTCCTCCCAATGTAACCGGATCCAGTCAGGATTTAAAATGAATGCTTTGAGACACGAGTTTCTTCTAAATATCAAATTTCATTAACATCCGATCATTAAGATCCGATACATATAAGGTTGTACATAAATGAACATATAAAGTTGTACCATGAGCTATAACTATGCACTTTACCTCATCCGGTAAAGAGAGGGAAGTTATATTTTTAACATGTGCATTTTTTTCTTTTCTTTTTTTTGAGTTGACCACATATATACTCAACGAAAAAAAAATTCCAGTCCTCTTTCCTTTTTTCAGATCACAATCGTATATTCATCTGTTGAGTTCCTGCCTTTTTGGAGTTCCTTGTATCCTAGGCACTTATAACGATGGCCTATTTCCAGTTTTGTGATACTGTTGATGAAACAAACATCCGAAGAAGCAATACAATTAATTGAGCATACGCTTCGTTCTTTTCATAAAATAGTTCCTTGTATCCTTGCATTTGTTTGTATACCAGTTTTGTGATGCTGTTGATGAAACAAGCATTCGAAGATGCAATACAATTATTTGAGTGTTCTTCTATATTCAAAGAAGGTGTTCTTCTATATTCACTACCAGCCAATCACAATGCTTGGGAGATAATCATGAAATTAGACCCTAAACCATTAGAAACATTATTTCAGTAAGTCATTAGATTAGAGAAAATACTGACGAACTTAAGGAATCCATATTTCAATTTTTAAGATTGGATAAGGTCTACATTCTAGTAGGAACTTACAAGATAAATTCGAAAGAAATCCCGCTACTTATGATCCCAAAACTGGTCAAAATTCATAACTGATTATTTCGATAAAGATGGACTAAAGTAATATGGCACTAGGAACCGATACAAGAGAAAACAAAAGTGAAAGGTCTATAAAGGATATTGAGAATTCTCCAGGCGAATATGCTTTCCCACAATCTACTAAAAGCCCCGTAAACCCATTACCCTTCTGGGCTTTATCCTATTTTGGGAATAAGGATTTTAGTGATATTCAAGTGGCCTATTTCCGTTTTTGTAAATATCTCACTAGAATAGAGATATTCAAGTGGCCTATTTTTATTTTTTTTTAGATATCTTCCCTATCTTCCTTTGGTATAGGAATCGAAAAATAACAAGCATGCAGGACCCACTATACTTTATTTCCCCCTAATATCCAAATATATAGCCCAAATTTGTTTCTAAAGTATTTCATTTTAAATCTTACTTTGGTATATTTCACAAGGGTGAACGTCAGAGAAGCAGGTTCTACTTAGATGAAGAATATTAGGTCGGGGCTAAATGATACAAGAACCGAATTTTTTTTTTGATTTTTTTCTTAGTAAAATATTAAAAAACAGCAGTTTCAAATCTAGGACGGGATTATTATTTAGAAATTATTGGTAAATATTTCTTTCCTTTGCAGGTTGGAGCATGCTGTGTCCAGCTGATCGACACATGTGGTAGATGTTGTGGTCGTTTTGGTAATTGCCTGGCACAGCAAACTGCGGACATTAGTACGTCAGCACCTCTGAATTTTCGAGTAAATGTTAAAATAAACAAGTAGTAGTTTTTTATATATGATTTTACATTCAATACATTATATAATTTACTCTTCTTTTAAATGACGTGAGGGAGCTCCTACTTCTCAGTTCTTCTGGGAACAGGTTCCATGACCTTGCACAATTTCGACTAGGAGCAAAATCCGATCGTACACTCGAGTTGAAGTATATTTGCAGGTTTGATAACAAGTTTTACCCTCCGAATAATACTGACAAGCTGACAGATTTACACGAAAAGCTTTAGGGAGCATCTTATCGGTGTTTGTCGCCTCACTGTGGTTTGATACGTTTGTTTTATAAATTTCATTTATTTAATGTTATTATTGTTTAATTGTTATTGCTAACAATTATATGCATTGTTATTGTTGATTTTCGTTTTTGAATAGCATTTTTTGTATGTGCGTTTACTGCACTATTTATATTGTGATGTAAGTGGGTTATAAATAAATGTTATTATTATTATTATTACCAGAGAAAAGAAATTCTAAAACGGAAATTATCCAATGTTCAATGAGTTCAAACAACAAAGAGAGATAAAACCACAAAAAAACCTCAAACGAGACTGTGGCCAGTAAGACTCGGCCAGGACGGCTCTAGTAAAGGGATATACATGAAAATATATACAGGTTGTATCACTGCTTAAAAAATCTACAAAAAGAGCATACAGTATGAATGAACTATAAATTGAAATGTTTTGGGAATTGGCTTCTGATACTTAATCGTATTAAGGCTTTAGCAAATGTAGCAAAGGTTTAAATCTATGTAGAACAAAAAAAATTAGTAAATAGCAGAAATCTTGATATTCCAACAGACACAAAAACCTGGAAGCCTCACCCCTCCCCTCCCCTGGCAGTCCCTCTTCTGCATGCTTTCCCATTTTCCTAGTTTCAGGGTACCTGAAACTATTTTGTCTGTGATGTGATTTTGTCTATGATGAAAAAATGAATAAAATATCCAACTAGTTTCTCCCTTTTGTTTTTATTGCAGTGTCTTTTTCTGACTTGTATTTTTTTCAAGTTTAGTTTGACCGATTTTTTTCTTTTTGACTTTTTAATTAGCTTATTACAGTTTATTTATTGACTCATAATAAATATTGTTGGTTCCATCCAGTCCAATTTTGACTAAGACCAAATTAACCATATAAAGTGGCTTGGAAAAAGAATTATATTAAACAAAGTGGTATAAAAAAAAAAAATACAATTCCTTAAAATTATGTGCCTCTTCAGTTGAAGAAACAAGGAATACCAGATCCACGAGACAAGACATACTAAAAGACGAAACTGACAAATACAACTGCAGCAAACTAGCAGTTTGCATGAACCTCAGATCGTAAAAAATTAAAATTAGGCTTTCTAATATTTTTCAAAGTTAGTTTTAGTGTCAAATATTTACGAAATACTAACAGCTCACCACAGCACCAAGTCGCCAGAGGCCGACACAGCCTCTGGGTATTATAGGACAGTGTGGTTTTCCATAAGAAAAAGGTGATAAGAACGAGAAAGGAAATTACAAAGACACTAGCCTGATTTCTGTAGGAAGAAAAATATTTAGTAATATGAAGACGTTGTAGATAAAATCTTAAGAAAAGGACTGCATCTAAAAATGCGGATTATATATGACTGAAATTGTGAAATACTTAATCCAGCATTCAATTAGTTTGACTTGTGAAACATAAATCCTGCAGAATTGGTCGAGAAGTTAATTATCTTTGGATTTTGCTGAGAAGTTTTTGAATACAGATAAATTTGATTGGATTTGATTCGGATAATTTGAATGCAGCAATTTGGGATGTCGGAGTATGGTGGAAAAATTTGACAGGCTCTAACGTTCCACCGGGCCTCCTCCACAAGGGTGTCTGCCACCCCATAACGTGGCCCTGTCCACTAAAGATAAGTGAACTTTCGATTTGTTATATCATTACTTTCATTATGGTACAGTTTCAGAAGGGAGATTTAGCGGTAGCTCAGTTAAAGGAATACCCCCTCTCGCCAGTTCGGATTGTTAGCATTACAAACCGAGAAAAGTCTACACCCAAATTCGTTGTATTTTGCCACGGATCTCATGACTTTCAGACTGTGGTGGAAGCAAATCTTCTGTCTTATGATATCAAACGCTTGAAAACTTTGGAAGTACAACTAAGGGCGTCAATCATGCTTATCGAGAGTTTGCATCCTCCCCTGATATTTACTTCCAGTTTCATAAAAAGCAAGTTACAAATAGCTCAGGTACTGATTTAACTGCCTCGAGCAAAACTTCTGAGCTTCGAAATCAGCTTACTTTAGCACAAAATGATGTAGTAAAGCTTAAGCCTGGCCTAGTAAAAGAAATTGAGAAAAAAGTTCAGGAAAAAGTTACTTCCATGGCAGGAGCAGAAGGCTCATCACAGCAAGCCACTCTAAACCCAGAATTGATTGTTTCGGAAATTTATGATTCGATCACGCTAGAATACAACGGAAAGTTTGAGAAAGTTGAAAAATTGTTTTCATCTCTGAATGGCCAGATTCAGTCAATAGAGCTTAGAGTTGCTACTATTGAGGAAAAGCTTGACGATTACAAACAGGAGCGTTTGCTTGATTCTTTGTTTTTATTTTTATTTTTTTAGTGAAACAGGACCCCGGAGCTGACCTGGGTACTACTGTTCTGGATATAGCAAAGAAAATGGCTATAAACGTTCAGAAAGAACAGGTGTTGTGGGTGAACCGCTTTAGACTAACGAACGCGACGGCGAATATCCAAACACCTACGCCTATTGCGCCAGTTGTAGATAAATTCGTGACTAAAAATATGGCGTATACTGTTTTCAAAGCAAAAATTTCAAAGCTAAAATTTTTAGGTTGATAAAAAAATGTTTCGTGATGATGACAGGAGAGCTAAATTATATTAACCTGAAATTCAAAGAAAAACCATTTGTATCCGAGTACATATTTCTAATGTTCGTCTTCCTAGTTACCATTGTTCTATTGATTTTTGGCATTACATTGGCCATCAGCGACACCCAGATAATCAGAAAAGAGGCCGAAATAGTAAGCTGTGCTAATCAAATTGAAATGATTTACTACTATGAATCAATGTTCTACGACTCTCGTCAGTGTTCTACAGCAGACCGATCACTAACTGACGCAATATTTTAACAAATAAGACAATTCTTTAAGGTTGACAAAATGCTACTGTTTGATCGCTGCCTACTAACAAGGAATTATCAAGTGTATCCAAACTATAACCAAGAGTCAACGTCGATAGAAGATAAGTGTATTTGCCACTCAAACTACAGGATAGACAAGGATATCGTGTGTGAAGCTTTGGAAATAGGCATGAAAGAGACCAGTTTAGCTTAGGTCAAATTAATGAAGTTTGAATATACAGAAACTGGAGATATTTTCTAAACTTTAGCATCCACGCTACATATAAACAGCGAATAGAGAGAAGAAAATGTTCAGAAATTAACTGAGCAGCCAAACTTGTCAAGTAGCCAAATGTAAGTATAGCCACCAAAAAGAAATTATAGCATGTATAGTAGCCAAAAAGAGAGTATAACAGTATCCACACTAAAAAAAAAAATATCCAGCGTCAATAGAGAAAAAATGTTCAGAAATTAGCTGAGTAGCCAAATCTGCCAAGTAGCCAAATGTAAGTGTAACAGCTAAAAAGAAAGTATATTAGCAAAAAAGAAAGTATAACAGTATCCCAGCTAAAAATATCCAGCGTCAATAGAGAAAAAACGTAAAGAAATTAAATAAAAAAACAAGTTTTTTAACTGAAAGTATACGGGGTAACTGAGTAACCAAATCCACCAAGTAGCCAAATGTAAGTATAACAGCCAAAAAGAAAGCATGTAAGTATTGTAGCCAAAAGAAAGTACAACAGTATCCACAAAAATACCCAGCGTCAACAGAGAAAAAAGTTCAGAAATTAACAGAGTAGCCAAATCTGCCAAGTTGGCAAATGTAAGTATAACAGCCAACAAGAAAGTATAGTAAGTATATTAGCCAAAAATAAAAGTATAAGAGTATCAACACTAAAAATACCCAGCGTCAATAGAAAAAAAATGTTTAGAAATTAACTGAGTAGCAAAATCTGCCAAGTAGCTAAATGTGAGTATAACAGCCAAAAAGAAAGCATAGTAAGTATAGTAGCCAAAAAGAAAGCATAACAGTATCAACACTAAAAATACCAAGCGTCAATAGAGAAACAAAGTTCAGAAATTAAATAAAAAAACAAGTTTTTTTAATTGAAAGTATACGGAGTAGCTGAGTAGCCAAATCTGACAAGTAGCAACTTGTAAGTATAATAGCCAAAAAGAAAGTATATAAGTATAGTAGAAAAAAAGAAAGTATAACAGTATCCAAGCTAAGATTACCAAGCGTCAATAGATAAAAAAAAATATTCAGAAATTAACCGAGTAGCCAAAATAATACTTTCTTTTTGGCTATTATACGGTAAAATTATACCAAACAGTATAACTGGCTTTCGTATAAAGTGAATATACCACTCGATGCCTTTTTTATGCTCTTTACAAATGTAATAATCGCTTCTACCTCAAATTCAGATTTAAGCACTTTTTGACCTCTTAAAAATGACCTAAATATGGGGTATAAAAGTCTAAAAACATTGGTCTCAAACCTTAAATACCTTATAACATTGATCTCAAACTTACTGCTTCATTATAAATTCATTTTTATAATGTTATATAACCCACAAGCACTAATTTTCCAATATTAATTTTGATAAATTAATTTTTCCAATGTTATGACGTTTTCTTCTTCTTTGACATCGAATTTTAAATAAAAGCATGCGTTTTTGGTCGAAAATATGAAAACCGACGGAAGAAGGTGTAGATAAATATTCCACGAGGTTTCAACCCTATTCAAAGTGATGTTTAAATTTACAAATATTGAAAATGCCAGCAAATTCAAGCTGTGGAGGTTGCAAAATCAAGCTATTTGAGGCTGCAATTAAATTTTTGCACAAGGATGATGACAGTATTGATAACTGTTACTGTTCCGTATATAACTTACTCTCAACTGTTCCGAACACACCCAGAATCAGTTGATTGTCGTCGGAATCTTTTTCCAAAAATATTAGGGGTTTTGTCACCTCTATAGGCCTTGCTTAATATAGTAACCCTTTCTTAATATGTAACAGCAAAGTTATTTTACCTTTTGACTATTCTAACCTTAATTCTCATGAGCCTTTCGGATTCGCCTAGAACAAAAAATTTCTCCCTTTCTTAATGATAAATCCTGTATGTAAACAATAGGCAAATTGCAAAATTTACAATCTTTTCCCCAGAGTTGAGGGGGTATGGCATCCCTAGATGCAGAGCTATTATATATTCGGACTAATTTAAACGTGCTGAAAATTAAAAAAGGACTGATCATTGTAAAGGAAAGGGAGCAATTAAAAACGGCAAGAAAAATGGGAGGGATGGTTACCGTCCAATCTCCCTTCAATATCCCCTTAACATACCTTGAAAATTCCAACATATAATACCCCGCGTCATTCCTTATTCATTGCTGATAGTCACTTCTCAGCCATCAAAACATAATTTTATTTTGATTGTGTTTGACATCCCTGTCAAATTTCTTTAAAATTTCGCCTTAATACTCTAAGTTTTCTTTAAAGTCTATGATCAGACATGCCTTCTTTTCATAACAAGAGCTAAGAGCTCATTTGGCAATTGTGACGAGGTCGTAAGAGCCAAAAGCTCAACGACAAGTCAATTTGTGCAGGTCTCTGACACACCTACCAGTTTTCGTCGTCTAGCACGTCCAGATGCACCGAAATCATCAAAGCGCTGGAACTCCTCCCCACCCGCTAACCTCCTCAAATAAAGCGGATCCAGTCCGGTTACGTCAATAAAATATCTACATTTTCTTATTCTAACCACCAAGTTTCATCCTGATCTCTCCACTCTAAGAGTTTTCTAAGATCTCCGGTTTCCCCCTCCAACTCCCCCCCCCCCAATGTCACCAGATCTGGTCGGGATTGAAAATAAGAGCTTTGAGACATGAGTTCCTTCTAAATATCAAAATTTCATTAAGATTCGGGAACCCGTTCTTAAGTGAAAAATACTTCAATTTTTCCGAATTAACACCCCCCCCAACTCCCCCAAAGAGAGCGGATTAAGTCCGGTTATTTGAATCACGTATCTGGGACTTGTGCTTATTCTTCCCACCAAGTTTCATCCCGATCTCTCCACTCTAAGCGTTTTCCAAGATTTCCAGTTTCCCCTTCCAACTCCCCCAATACCACCGGATATGGTCAGGATTTAAAATAAGAGTTCTGAGATACGAGATCCTAGTAAATATCAGATTTCCTTAAGATCCGATCACCCATTCGTAAGTTAAAAATACCTCATTTTTTTAATTTTTCCTCTCCCTCGAGCCCCCCAGATGGTCAAATCGGGGAAGCGACTGTTATTAAGTCAATTCGTGCAAGTCCCTGACAAACCTGCCAATTTCATCGTCCTAGCACGTCCAAAAGCACCAAACTCGCCAAAGAACAGGAAATCTCCAAGTTTCATTAAGATCCAACATCCCATTCGTAAGATAAAGATACTTCAATTTTCACGTTTTCCAAGATTTCCGGTTTCCCTTCCAACTCCCCCCAATGTCACTGGATCTCTTAGGGATTTAAAATATGAGCTTTGAAGCACAAGATCCTTCTAACTATCAGATTTCATTAAGATCTGATCACCCGTTCGTAAGTTACAAATACCTCAGTTTTTCTAATTTTTCCGAATTAGAAAGAGAGGGGATCCGGTCCGGTTATGTCAGTCACATATCTAGGACTTGTACGTATTCTTCCCACCCAGTTTCATTCTGATCTCTCCACTCTGTGTGTTTTCCAAAATTTACGGTCCAGTTCCTGTTGTAGATTCTTTGTATGTTTTGACTTTCATTTCTGCTCATCGAATTCGTGGAAAACATTTCAAATACGTATTTAAATTGCGCATTTGAAAAAGTGGCCTTTTAAGCAGCTGATCAATAACGTTGTTCCAGATTGGCGGTGCCCAAAGGACATGGGAACTAATTAAAAGTTAAATAGCTAGGTTCGTGGATGTAAAATCATCATTGATGACTGCCACAGTATAAAAATATATTCCCTTTACTGTGCTGACTGCAGAGATGACTGGAACAGTCATCTCTGCAGAATTTTGCTTCTTAGAGAATCCCAACTTCGTAAGCAATGGTTACAGCTTAAGATATAAGCCTAGAGAAGGAAACATGTTAAAACAAGAGCTAAGAGCTCATATGGCACTTGTGACGAGGTCGGAAGAGCCGAGAGCTCATATGGTACGAGGTCGGAAGAGCCAAGAGCTCATTTGGACGAGGTCGGAAGAGCCGAGAGCTCATATGGTACGAGGTCGGAAGAGCCAAGAGCCAAGAGCTCATTTGGCACTTGTGAGAAGGTCAGAACCTAAAGTTAAACTTTATAGCACAAGATCCTTCTATATATCAAATTTCATTAAGATCTGGTCACCCTTTCGTAAGTTACAAATACCTCAATTTTCAAAATTACCTCCCCCCTCCCAATTCCACCAAAGAGAGCAGATCCGGTCCAGTTATGTCAGTCACGTATCTTTGACAGGTTTCTATTCTTCCCATCCAGTTTCATCCTGATCTCACCGCTTTAAGTATTTTCTAAGATTTCCGGTCCCCCCAACTGCCCCCCCCCCAATTACGTTTGATCCGGTTGAGATTTAAAATAAGATATCAGAGTTACGAGGTCCTTCTAAATATGAAGTTTCATGAAGATCCGATCACTCCTTCGTAAGTTAAAAATACGTTATTTTTCTTATTTTTCAGAATTACCCCCCCCCCCCCCCCGCAATTGAGCGGATCCGTTCCAATTATGTAAATTACGTATGCAAGACTTTTGCTTATTTTTCCAACCAAGTTTCATCCCAATCCCTCCAATCTAAGCGTTTCCCATCATTTTAGGTCTCCCCACCCCAAACTTCCCCCAATGTCACCAGATCCGGTCAGGATTTAAAATAAGAGCTTTGAGCCACGATATCCTTCTAAAAATCAAATTTCATGGAGATCCAATCGCCCGTTCGTAAGTTAAAAATACCTCATTTTTTCTAATTTTTCAGAATTAACTCCCCCCCCCAACTACCCAAAAGAGAGCGGATCCGTTCCGTTTATGTCAATCATCTATCTAGGACTTGTGTTTATTTTTCCCACCATGTTTCATCCCGATCCCTCCACTCTAAGTGTTTTCCAAGTTTTAGGTTTCCCCCTCCCAACTCCCCGCCCCCATCACCAGATCCGGTCGGGATTTAAAATAAGAGCTCTAAGACACGATATCCTTCTAAACATCAAATTTCATTGAGATCCGATCACCCGTTCGTAAGTTGAAAATACCTCATTTTTCTAATTTTTAAGACTTACTCCCCCCCTCCCAACTACCCCAAAGAGAGCAAATAAGTTCCGATTATGTCAATCATGTATCTGGGACTTGCGCTTATTTTTCCCATCAAGTTTCATCCCGATCCCTCTACTCTAAGTGTTTTCCAAGATTTTAGGTTTCCCCCCTCCAACTCCCCCCAATGTCATCAGACCCAGTCGGGATTTAAAATAAGAGCTCTGAGACACAATATCATTCCAAACATCAAATTTCATTAAGATCCAATCACCCGCTCATAAGTTAAAAATACTTCATTTTTTCTATTTTTCCGAATTAACCGGCCCCTACTCCCCCCCCCAGATGGTCAAATCGGGAAAACGACTATTTCTAATTTAATCTGGTCCGGTCCCTGATACGCTTGCCAAATTTCATCGTCCTAGCTTACCTGGAAGTGCCTAAAGTAGCAGAACCGAGACTTTAGGTTTTCTCCCTCCAACTCCCCCCAATGTCATCAGATCCGATCGCGATTTAAAATAAAAGCTCTAAGACACAATATCATTCCAAACATTAAATTTCATTAAGATCCAAATACCCGCTGATAAGTTAAAAATACTTCATTTTTTCTATTTTTTGCGAATTAACCGGGCCCCCACTCCCCCCCAGATGGTCAAATCGGGAAAACGACTATTTCTAATTTAATCTGGTCCGGTCCCTGATACGCTTGCCAAATTTCATCGTCCTAGCTTACCTGGAAGTGCCTAAAGTAGCAAAACCGGGACAGACCGACAGACCGACAGACAGACAGACCGACAGACAGACCGACAGAATTGGCGACTGCTATATGTCACTTGGTTAATACCAAGTGCCATAAAAACAATTCATAACACGCAGAATAGCTGTAGCTAAACCATTTAAATGGACCCCCCCTACACTTTACCGCCATCCCCCCTCCCCCTAAAGTGCAAATTCATAGCCTAAGTTATATATTTCTAATGCATTCTGTCACCCATCACTTGTTTTTCTGGGTGTTTTTCTCTCTCCGTTGATTCAATTAACAGGTAAAAGGTATGAAACAAGAGAGAGGCATTGGGAGAATAGCTGGGAAATATATAATTTCGACTGTATATTTACACATTAAGGGGGGGGATAAATTATAGCGGGGCTCCATGCAAAATCTGTTAGCTATAATTATTATGCCTATTGTGAATTGTTTTCTTCTCTACAGCTCCTTCTCTAGGCATATACCTAGCTTAGTAAAGAGTTAGCCGCGTTTAAAGGTGATTTAAGAATGATAACTATTATTTAGAATTATCTTGGAAGCAAACGTTATCGTATAAACAAGTTTTAATGTATTTTGGAAAGCTGCTTCGCAGAGCCATATCCAGGATTTTTGTTGGTGGTGGAGGGGGGGGGGTTGTCACACAAACACTTTCAAGTTTCATCCAGATCTCTCCACTCTAAGCATTTTCCAAGAGTCACAGCTCCCAAGATTTTTGTTTCCCCCCTCCACGCCCCCCAATTTCCCTGGATCCGATACGAATAAAGAACATCTAAGACATGAAATCTTTCAATATAACAAGTTTCATTCAGTTTCAGTTCAGTTCATTCGGGTTTATTAAAAAAAATTATAACAGTCATAACATACTTAATCATAATTAAATCCGATCACCCATTCGTAAGATACATATGCCTCAATTTTCCCTATTTCCCCTTCTTCCAGCCCCATACCAAAAAAGCCGTGGCTAGTTAGACCGTGCCTTGCCTAACGCTCATTGTAGAATGGCCCAAATTTTGAAAATCCAATATATTTGCCACTAGAAAATATATTTGCTCAACCGAGCGTGATGAACAGTGAATCCTCTGAATCAACCTCAACAGCTTGACTCTAGTTCGGCAATGTGGAGTAACAGTGAGACAGTCAGACAGTCATCCCATCTAGCTTATGCCCACCGCTTAAAGTACGGATATAAACATGAGAGGGTGTAGCATAAGTGCCAGGTTTTTCTTCTCACTCCATTGGACTATCTGTATTGGCTTTTTCTACAATTAGCCAATACTTGATGCCCACAACTATTCCATTTTAATTCAAAGTGAATTTGTGGCGGTCCCTGACACGTCTACCAATTTTAAACGTCCTAGCACACCCAGAAGCACCGAACTGACCAAAGCGCTGGAAATCCCCCCCAAATCGCCCAAAGAGACCGGATCCGGTCCGGTTATGTCAATCACGTATCTAGGACTTGTACTTATTCTTTCCACCAAGTTTCATCCCAATCTCTCCACTCTAAGTGTTTTCCAAGATTTCTGGTTTCCCCCTTTGACTCCCCCAATATCAACGGATCCGGTCGGGATTAAAAGAAGAAATCTGAGACATGAGGTCCTTCTAAATAATAAAAAATTTCATCTAGATTCAATCGCCGGTTCGCAAGTTAAAAATACCTCATCTTTTCTATTATTTCCGAAATAAACGTCCTTCCACTCCCCGCCCCCAAGATGGTGGAATCTGAAAAGCCATTCCCATATTCTAATTGAATCTGGTCTGGTCCCTGATACGACTGTGAACTTTCATCGTCCTAGCTTGTCTGGAAGTGTCCGAACTAGCAAAACCGGAAAAGACAATTAGGTGCCCCCCGACTCCTCCAAAGAGAGCAGATCCGGTACGGTTAAATCAGTCATGTATCTTGGACTTGTGCTTATTCTTCTCACCAAGTTTTATCCTGGTCTCTCGACTCTTCCAAGATTTCCCCCAACCCCAACTCCCCCCAATGACACGGGATCCGGTCGGGATTGAAAATAAGACCTGAGTTACGAAGTCCTTCAAAATATGAAATTTCATTGAGATACGATCAATCCTTCGTAAGTGAAAAATACATCATATTTTCTAACTTTTCAGAATTAACCCCCCCCCCAACTCGCCCAGAGAGAGCAGATCCGTTCCGGTTATATCAATCACGTATCTAGGACTTGTGCTTATTTTTCATCCCACCAAGTTTCATCCCGATCCCTCTACTCTAAGCGTTTTCCAAGATTTTAGGTTTCCCCCTCCAACTCCCCCAAATGTCACCAGATCCGTTCAGGATTTAAAATAAAAGATCTAACTTACAAGGTCCTTCTAAATATCAAATTTCATTAAGATCCGATCATTCCTTCGCAAGTTAAAAATATCTAATTTTTTCTAATTTTTCAGAATTAACCATACCCCACCCCCTCCCCCAAAGAGTGAATCCGTTTCGGTTATGTCAATCACCTATTTAGGACTTGTGCTTATTTTTCCCACCAAGTTTCATCCCGATCCCTCCATTCTAAGCGTTTTCTAAGATTTTAGGTTTCCCCTTCCAACTCCCCCCAAAGTCAACTCCCCCCGGCCGGATCCAGTTGGGATTTAAAATTAGACCTCTGAGGCACGATATCCTTCTAAATTTCAAATTTCATCAAGATGCGATCACCCGTTCATAAGTTAAAAATACCTCATTTTTTCTAATTTTTCCGAATTAACCGTCCCCCAATCCCCTCAGATGACCAAATCGGGGAAACGACTATTTTTAATTTAATCTGGTCTGGGACCTGAAATGCCTGCCAAATTTCATCGTCCTAGCTTATCTGGAAGTGCCTAAACAAGCAAAACCGGGAACAGACCGACCGACAGACCGACAGAATTTGCGATCGCTATATGCAACTTGGTAAATACCAAGTGCCATAAAAACCTTAAGTGTTACCAATGGGCAACTTGAATAACTTAATACCCTTGCCCAGGGGCTGGGAGGGTGCAAACCCGGAAGCAATAATTTGACCTGTAGACTATTTTGGATAAAATGGCTATCTCGAAACTTTGATTGAATGAATTGTTGAAAAAAAAATTTGCCAGAAACTGGTTGCCCTCCGATCAATTATGGCTCTTAAAAAAGACACAAGAACTTCTTATTTCAAATTGAAGGAGCCCCATCGAAAGCTTAAACGACCTTTTCATCAATACGAAGTTCTTCTGGCAAAAAATATAAACATTAAAGATGCATTGAACCTTTATGGCTCTTTACTATAGCTCTGATACCTCTGATAGATTGGTTTAATTAAAGTTTTATTAAAACTACTACTAACTTCCCCTTTTCTTAAATCATGTTTTTAATCTTCAAACTTCACAACCACAACATTTGTTTAGAAAAACAATTTACCACGTTATCAGCACTCGGGGCCTATTTATTTTTCTATCGATTTATTATCATCTCTAATGCTTTCCCGAATTTTGCTAAAAATTGTACAATTAAGCTTATTACAGCTAATTACCTAATTAGAGAATTGGACAGCTTTGAATTCTGGTTGAATCTTCCACAACTTCAGTAATTTTATCAAAGGCTTCCGTCAGTAATTTTATTTTAGTTTATATTTCAAGCTTTTTCCAATTTTCTTATTTTTTTTTTCATAATACTTTTTGTAAAACCGCTCTTCTTTTCTGAAAACATAGGCGACTTCACGATTAATTCTAGCAGCATTTCAAACTGTCCTTTGTAAGAAACCATCTGCAGTTTCACAAATGTTTTTCCTGAAATAAAATCATTCCACCTATTTTCTATACTGAAGAATTTCAAACTCTCCAGTTTAATATTTTACTCTTCGCTTAAGCCCTATCTTTTTTTCCTATCTATATCTGTATGCATAACAGATGGTACTGACCCTTATTCTGTTTGATTCTTTCAGTATGGTAATTCCACATTCGGGTGAATCAATAGTTTTTTTTTATAAATAAACAGTTGTAATAGGGATGTAATCCTTTAAATAGAAAGTGATAAACTTCACAAAAATACTCAATATTTCGGTAACATATGGAGTGATCGCCGTTAGTAGTAATACTGATTGACACTGTAAGTAATAATAGTAATAATACTACTGATGACGTTCACTGCATATGTGACAAAAATATCTTTTTTTGCGAAATTTACGCAATTATCAAGGTTATTTTTAGCACGAAGATCTGAAGTAATCATTAACTGTCGTATGGGGATTCTTCATACACATATATGCAAGATCAGGTTAGTAAAAATAGTTCGTCCTTTTCCCGTCTTCAGTCAATCACTGACCAAGTTCAAAGCTAGATGCTCTGGACAATTTTTTTCACTCAGGCATTATGTGAAAATGTATGATATTGATATGCCCGGAGTGTACAAACCACTCCGGTTGTGAAGTCCGGTTCAGAAGTGTTAATCTTACGCTGGTAAATGAAGCCTACTGGAAAAAGATCAGAGCCTAAAATATCCATTTGGAAGCGGTATGTAAGTTCCTGTCCCAACTTGTTCTGTAGCTTAATCACAGGCTTAAAAAATTGCAAAGAGACAAGTGCACACATTTTTTTTAATTTTGGGAAAAAATAAATTTTTCTGTGATTTCGGTTTCAGTTTGATTTTCTTAAACTGTAGTTTTGGGACAAAATGGATGATAAACACATAATACTGCATAATAACACATTATAACACATAATAACACATTAAATCTAATATAGATTAAATGGACTGATACCTTTTCTGGGAATCCTCACCATTTAAAAAGTAGCTGAGTTTTGTTTCATTTTGCACGAAAAATTACTTTCTCTTTCTATTTGAGAATTGAATTTGTCAATATTTTACATACCAAAAACTAGGGCAAATGCCTTTTTTCATGTTTAACTGTTTTTAAGTGTTATCTCCCTCAGCTTTTTGTTACGTGGTTGAAAGTCCGATATTTTCATTTACAAAATCTTGATGCAAAATATTTGTCTTCCATTAAAAGCTAAATATTCAAAAAGCTAATTAATTCCAAGAAAAAAAATAAATAAAAACTGCTCCAGTGGTAAAGACACCAATCAATCCACTAAAATACTACTTAAGAAGAAATTCCTAGTTTTTTTAGGAATTAGATATTGATGAAGCTAACAGAATACGGTAAACAGAGAAAAATTCGTAAATTTTCGACCAATTTTATTATCAAAATAGTGTCATGAATTTTTTTATAGCAAATCAAAATATTAATTTTTAAGGATAAGAAGTTGTATGGTAGTAAACCGGACCAGCTTCATTTCAATCTACCTTAACCACCCAAAATTACCGCCAATAACCTTATTGGTACCAATAACCTTCCATAATTATAGGGTGCTAAAGGAGTCAATAATAGGAAGTTTAGGGACTTTTTTGCGAAGAAAAAGGATCTTTTGGATCCTTCCTGGCATAAAGAGAGATCAATAGAGACATGATCCGGTTCTTGTTTGCCATACAAATGACGCAATCAACACCACACTCGATATTGACACCCATCTCTAATAAATATGAAACGAAAACAGACGTCAAAAAGCGCCTGTAGTGTCATCATCTCCTAGAAGGACATGGGTAATATCACACCGATCTGACCAATTAACATTCCATGTGATGATCTGATGTTTCTTTTTTTCTTTATGTTCATCTGTCAAGTTACAAAAATAGGGAAAATTCAATGGCAACCACGTCAGTTGCTGACAATTTTCTGGTCACTAACCAGTATATAAGAGGGTATCAGCATCTGCTAAACAATTCGCTCAGAGATAAATTTTGAGACTGCTGTGGTAAAAAGTTACTACTCCTGGATTTTGTTAAAATGTGCATTTATTTAGCACTATTATTTTCAGATCTTTTTTTAAGTGACAGGCCAAAGGTCGTTGAAAATATTAATGCAGTCTTCAGGACTGTAAATTTCACGAACACACTAATATTAATTAGACCTGATATGCTGAAGGAAATAATCCTTCTTCTTACACGTCTGAGACGATTCGGGAACCTCAAATCGACTTTAATTAGTTAGTTTATCTTCTCAACATCACTTGAAAAAAAATTGAAAGAAACTTATATCTGGCTTAATTAAATATCCACTTAAAATCTCCCAAAAGTATTTTACCCTGTGAATTGGAATACATTAGTTCAGAAACAGGTATCTGCAGTCAATATCAACTCCCTTGTGCATAAAGAGTCACTGAAACGCTACCAGCTGTAACGCAAAATAATTCGGTAAATAAAAAAAAGATAACCAGCCGAGTAAGTCTAATTGATTTAGATCGAAGACACCCAATAATCTCAAGTTATCCAAAAAATAAAAATAATAGTCTTCCCGACTTATGTCAACTACCTCATTTATATCTTAAATGTCATCGCATTGGGTTTTGGTGAGTTTCTTCTTCTCTCCTAAAAACATACTGTCATCATCCATGTTCTCCATTTTCGACTTTTTCAATAGATGCTGTTCTTCTTCTTTGAAATTTGGACTCTTTTCCTCAACTGAAAGGGCACAAAATTGTTGGTAATTAAAAAGTACCGTTTTACTGGTTCACTAAATATACATCAACGAACATTTACAGTTCAATGGGGGCTCCACTAAAGGGCATTTATACAAACGTGTACTCACTAAACTCAGCCCCCCCCCCCCATTGCCCCACATATTTTATAGCTTATCAGGTTTGGATTCAATGTCTAAAAGGGGCTTCTTTTTATAGAAAATAGCCGAGAACGATACCAGCTATTGCTCATAATTTTATGATAAAATAAAAAAAAAAGATAAAATTACCAGCCAGCTATGTCTAATTAAGTTTTATCTTTCAATCACGTTACGAAAAAAGATCATATCCCTGTTTAGATATAAGATACCCAATAAGTCTATCTTAAATAGTATAAAAGTTGATCTTTTTTGTGACTTATATTTTGTTTCTTTTCTTTTTCATTGTATAGCTTCTTTTTATGTTTGTAAGCGAACAAAAATTGAATTATCTCATGTTATAAAGTGGTGTCGGAGAGAAAATCTTTTCCAAGTTAAAAAGCAATTTAATACTTGAACTGATACGCCTTGATACGGTAGTTTATGAA